>NW_027663813.1:0-228023 GCF_964034855.1 Anser brachyrhynchus | reverse complement strand
ACTGCAGTGAGTCCGGAGAGTGCCCTGGCACCAATGGTGATGCAGTGCAGTGAGTCCAGAGAGTGCACTGGCACCACTGGGGATGCAGTGCAGTGAGTCCAGAGAGTGCACTGGCACCACTGGGGATGCAGTGCAGTGAGTCCAGAGAGTGCACTGGCACCACTGGGGATGCACTGCAGTGAGTCCAGAGAGTGCACTGGCAGCACTGGGGATGCAGTGCAGTTGAGTCCAGAGAGTGCACTGGCACCACTGGGGATGCACTGCAGTGAGTCCAGAGAGTGCACTGGCACCACTGGGAATGCAGTGCAGTGAGTCCAGAGAGTGCACTGGCACCACTGGGGATGCAGTGCAGTGACTCCAGAGAGTGCACTGGCACCACTGGGGATGCAGTGCAGTGAGTCCAGAGAGTGCACTGGCACCACTGGGGATGCAGTGCAGTGAGTCCAGAGAGTGCACTGGCACCAGTGGGGAAGCACTGCAGTGAGTCCAGAGAGTGCACTGGCACCACTGGGGATGCACTGCACTGAGTCCAGAGAGTGCACTGACACCACTGTGGATCCAATGCAGTGAGTCCAGAGAGTGCAATGGAACCACTGGGGATGCACCCCGGCAAGTCCAGAGAGTGCACTGGCACCACTGGGAATGCAGTGCAGTGAGTCCAGAGAGTGCACTGGCACCACTGAGGTTTTAGTGCACTGAGTCCAGAGAGTGCACTGGCACCAATGGGGATGCAGTGCTGTGAGTCCAGGGAGTGCACTGGCACCACTGGGGATGCACTGCAGTGAGACCAGAGAGTTCTCTGGCACCACTGGGGATGCAGTTTAGTGAGTCCAGAGAGTGCACCGGCTCCAATGGCGATACACTGCAGTGAGTCCAGACAGTGCACAGGCACCACTGGGGATGCAGTGCAGTGAGTCCAGAGAGTGCACTGTCAGCACTGGGGATGCAGTGCAGTGAGTCCAGAGAGTGCTCTGGCACCACTGTTGATGCAGTGCAGTGAGTCCAGAGAGTGCAGTGGCACCACTGGGGATGCACTGCAGTGAGTCCGGAGAGTGCCCTGGCACCACTGGGGATGCAGTGCAGTGAGTCCAGAGAATGCACTGGCACTAAAGGGAATGCAGTGCAGTGACTCGAAAGAGTGCACTGGCACCACTGCAATGCACTGCAGTGAGTCCGGAGAGTGCCCTGGCACCAATGGTGATGCAGCGCAGTGAGTCCAGAGAGTGCAGTGGCACCACTGGGGATGCAGTGCAGTGAGTCCAGAGAGTGCACTAGCACCACTGGGGATGCACTGCAGTGAGTCCAGAGAGTGCACTGGCACCACTGGGGATGCAGTGCAGTGAGTCCAGAGAGTGCTCTGGGAACACTGGGGATGCACTGCAGTGATTCCAGAGAGTGCACTGGCACCACTGGGGATGCAGTGCATTGAGTCCAGAGAGTGCACTGGCACCACTGGGGATGCACTGCAGTGACTCGAAAGAGTGCACTGGCACCACTGCGGATGCACTGCAGTGAGTCCGGAGAGTGCCCTGGCACCAATGGTGATGCAGTGCAGTGAGTCCAGAGAGTGCACTGGCACCACTGGGGATGCACTGCAGTGAGTCCAGAGAGTGCACTGGCACCACTGGGGATGCAGTGCAGTGAGTCCAGAGAGTGCCCTGGCACCACTGGGGATGCAGTAAGTCCAGAGAGTGCACTAGCACCACTGGGGATGCACTGCAGTGAGACCAGAGAGTTCTCTGGCACCACTGGGGATGCAGTTTAGTGAGTCCAGAGAGTGCACCGGCTCCAATGGCGATACACTGCAGTGAGTCCAGACAGTGCACAGGCACCACTGGGGATGCAGTGCAGTGAGTCCAGAGAGTGCACTGTCAGCACTGGGGATGCAGTGCAGTGAGTCCAGAGAGTGCACTGGCACCACTGGGGATGCACTGCAGTGAGTCCAGAGAGTGCACTGGCACCACTGGGGATGCACTGCAGTGAGTCCAGAGAGTGCACTGGCAGCACTGGGGATGCAGTGCAGTTGAGTCCAGAGAGTGCACTGGCACCACTGGGGATGCACTGCAGTGAGTCCAGAGAGTGCACTGGCACCACTGGGAATGCAGTGCAGTGAGTCCAGAGAGTGCACTGGCACCACTGGGGATGCAGTGCAGTGAGTCCAGAGAGTGCACTGGCACCACTGGTGATGCACTGCAGTGAGTCCAGAGAGTGCACTGGCACCACTGGGGATGCAGTGCAGTGAGTCCAGAGAGTGCACTGGCACCAGTGGGGAAGCACTGCAGTGAGTCCAGAGAGTGTACTGGCACCACTGGGGATGCACTGCACTGAGTCCAGAGAGTGCACTGGCACCACTGGTGATGCAGTGCAGTGAGTCCTGAGAGTGCAAAGGCACCACAAAGGATGCACTGCAGTGAGTCCAGAGAGTGCACTGGCACCACTGGGGATGCAGTGCAGTGAGTCCAGAGAGTGCACTGGCACCACTGGGGATGCACTACAGTGAGTCCAGAGAGTGCAGAGGCACCACTGTTGATGCAGTGCAGTGAGTGCAGAGAGTGCACTGGCACCAGTGCGGAAGCACTGCAGTAAGTCCAGAGAGTGCACTGACACCACTGGGGATGCACTGCAGTGAGTCCAGAGAGTGCACTGGCACAACTGGGGATGCAGTGCAGTGAGTCCAGAGAGTGCACTGGCAGCACTGGGGATGCAGTGCAGTGAGTCCAGAGAGTGCACTAGCACCAATGGGATGCAGTGCAGTGAGTCCAGAGAGTGCACTGGCGCCACTGGGGATGCACTGCAGTGAGTCCAGAGAGTGCACTGTCAGCACTGGGGATGCAGTGCAGTGAGTCCAGAGAGTGCACTGGCACCACTGGGGATGCAGTGCAGTGACTCCAGAGATTGAACTGGCAACACTGGGGTTGCACTGCAGTGATTCCAGAGAGTGCACTGGCACCACTGGGGATGCACTGCAGTGAGTCCAGAGAGTGCACTGGCACCACTGGGGATGCACCCCGGTGAGTCCAGAGAGTGCACTGGCACCACTGGGGATGCAGTGCAGTGAGTCCAGAGAGTGCACTGGCTCCACTGGGGATGCACTGCAGTGACTCGAAAGAGTGCACTGGCACCACAGCGGATGCACTGCAGTGAGTCCGGAGAGTGCACTGGCACCACTGGGGATGCAGTGCAGTGAGTGCAGAGAGTGCACTGGCACCACTGGGGATGCAGTGCAGTGAGTCCAGAGAGTGCACTGGCACCACTGGGGATGCAGCGCAGTGAGTCCAGAGAGTGCACTGGCACTACTGGGGATGCACTGCAGTGAGTCCAGAGAGTGCACTGGCACCACTGCGGATGCAGTGCGGTGAGTCCAGAGAGTGCACTGGCACCACTGGGGATGCAGTGCAGTGAGTCCAGAGAGTGCACTGGCACCACTGGGGATGCAGTGCAGTGAGTCCAGAGAGTGCACTGGCACCACTGGGGATGCAGTGCAGTGAGTCCAGAGAGTGCACTGGCACCACTGGGGATGCACCCCGGTGAGACCAGAGATTGCACTGGCACCACTGGGGATGCACTGCAGTGAGTGCAGAGAGTGCACTGGCACCACTGGGGATGCAGTGCAGTGAGTCCAGAGAGTGCACTGACACCACTGGGGATGCAGTGCAGTGAGTCCAGAGAGTGCCCTGGCACCACTGGGGATGCAGTGCAGTGAGTCCAGAGAGTGCACTGGCTCCACTGAGGATGCAGTGCAGTGACTCCAGAGAGTGCACTGGCACCACTGGGGATGCAGTGCAGTGAGTCCAGAGCGTGCACTGGCACCACTGGGGATGCAATGCGGTGAGTCCAGAGAGTGCACTGGCACCACTGGGGATGCAGTGCAGTGAGTCCAGAGAGTGCACTGACACCACTGGGGATGCAGTGCGGTGAGTTCAGAGAGTGCACTGGCACCACTGGGGATGCAGTGCAGTGAGTCCAGAGAGTGCACTGGCACCACAGGTGATGCAGTGCAGTGAGTACAAAGAGTGCACTGGCACCACAGGGGATGCACTGCAGTGAGTCCAGAGAGTGCAGTGGCACCACTGGGGATGCAGTGCAGTGAGTCCAGAGAGTGCACTGGCACCACTGGGGATGCACTGCAGTGAGTCCAGAGAGTGCACTGGCACCTTGGGGATGCACTGCAGTGAGTCCAGAGAGTACACTGGCCCCACTGGGGATGCAGTGCATTGAGTCCAGAGAGTGCACTGGCACCACTGGGGATGCACTGCAGTGGGTCCAGAGAGTGCACTGGCACCACTGGGGATGCACTGCACTGAGTCCAGAGAGTGCACTGGCACCACTGGGGATGCAGTGCAGTGAGTCCAGAGAGTGCACTGGCACCACTGGCGATGCAGTGCAGTGAGTCCAGAGAGTGCACTGGCACCACTGGGGATGCAGTACAGTGAGTCCAGAGAGTGCACTGGCACCACTGGGGATGCAGTGCAGTGAGTCCAGAGAGTGCACTGGCACCACTGGGATGCAGTGCAGTGAGTCCAGAGAGTGCACTGGCACCACTGGGGATGCAGTGCAGTGAGTCCAGAGAGTGCACTGGCACCACTGGTGATGCAGTACAGTGAGTCCAGTGAGTGCACTGGCACCACTGGGGATGCACTGCAGTGAGTCCAGTGAGTCCACTGGCACCACTGGGGATGCAGTGCAGTGAGTCCAGAGAGTGCAATGGCACCACTGGGGATGCACGTCAGTGAGTCCAGAGAGTGCACTCTCTGGACTTGCCGGGGTGCATCCCCAGTGTTGCCAGTGCACTCTCTGGACTCACGGGGTTGCATATCCAGTGGTGCCAGTGCACTCTCTGGACTCACTGCACTGCATCCCCTGTGGTGCCAGTGCACTCTCTGGACTCACCCGAGTGCATCCCCAGTGGTACCAGTGCACTCTCTGGACTCACCCGAGTGCATCCCCAGTGGTGCCAGTGCACTCTCTGGACTCACTGCACTGCATCCCCAGTGGTGCCAGTGCACTCTCTGGACTCACTGCACTGCATCGCCAGTGGTGCCAGTGCACTCTCTGGACTCACTGCAATGCATCCTATTGGTGCCAGTGCACTCTCAGGACTCACTGCTTTGCATCCCCAGTGGTGCCAGTGCACTCTCTGGAGTCACTGCACTGCATCCCCAGTGGTGCCTGTGAAGTCTGTGGACTCACTACAGTTCATCCCCAGTGGATCCAGTGCACTCTCTGGACTCACTGCACTGCATCCCCAGTGGTGCCAGTGCACTCTCTGGACTCACTGCAGTGCATCTCCAGTGGTGCCAGTGCACTCTCTGGACTCACTGCACTGCATCCCCAGTGGTGACAGTGCACTCTCTGGACTTGCCGGGGTGCATCCCCAGTGGTGCCAGTGACCTCTCTTGACTCACTGCACTGCATCCGCAGTGGTGCCAGTGCACTCTGGACTCACCGCACTGCATCCCCAGTGATGCCAGTGCACTCTCTGGACTCACTGCACTGCATCCCCAGTGGTGCCAGTGACCTCTCTGGACTCACTGCACTGCATCCCCAGTGGTGCCAGTACACTCTCTGGACTCACTGCACTGCATCCCCAGTGGTGCCAGTGCACTCTCTGGACTCACTGCACTGCATCCCCAGTTGTGCCACTGCACTCTCTGGACTCACTGCACTGCATCCCCAGTGGTGCCAGTGCACTCTCTGGACTCACTGCAGTGCATCCCCAATGGTGCCAGTGCACCCTTTGGACTCACTGCACTGCATCCCCAGTGGTGCCACTGCACTATCTGGACTCACTGCACTGCATCCCAAGTGGTGCCGGGGCACTCTCTGGACTCACGGCAGTGCATCCCCAGTGGTGCCAGTGCACTCTCTGGACTCAGTGCACTGCATCCCCAGTGGTGCCAGTGCACTCTCTGGACTCACTGCACTGCAACCCCAGTGGTGACAGTGCACTCTATGGACTTGCCGGGGTGCATCCCCAGTGGTGCCAGTGCACTCTCTGGACTCACCGGGGTGCATCCCCTTAGGTGCCAGTGCACTCTCTGTACTCACTGCAGTGCATTCCCAGTGGTGCCAGTGCACTCTCTGGACTCACTGCACTGCATCCCCAGTGGTGCCAGTGCACTCTCTTTACTCACTGCACTGCATCCCCAGTGTTGCCAGTGCACTCTCTGCACTCACTGCACTGCATCAACAGTGGTGCTAGTGCACTCTCTGGAGTCACTGCACTGCATCCCCAGTGGTGCCAGTGCACACTCTGGACTCACTGCACTTCATCCCCAGTGGTGCCAGTGCACTCTCTGGACTCACTGCAGTGCATCCCCAGTGGTGCCAGTGCACTCTCTGGACTCACGGCAGTGCATCCCCAGTGGTGCCAGTGCACTCTCTGGACTCACTGCACTGCATCCCCAGTGGTTCCAGTGCACTCTCTGGACTCACTGCACTGCATCCCCAGTGGTGCCAGTGCACTCTCTGGACTTGCCGGGGTGCATCCCCACTGGTGCCAGTGCAGTCTCTGTGTTAGTGTTGGGGAGAATCGAATGGATGTTTTACTAATGTCTCTTAGGTAATGGGACCTACAGTATAATTAAGCATTGCCAAATGTACTTACATTATCAATTAATCTATGTATACTGGATACTTAGGGAGTACATTGAACAATCAAAAGAATCATTGAAGGGGAACCTTGGGAGGGAACAGGTACAACCTGACCTTGGATAAGGGCCTGGAAATGATGAAATGAGTTGAAGCAGAACCAAGAAGCGGAGGGAGCATGCGTCGAGTAAGAAAGGTGAAAAGTTTAGCGGAGAGGAAGACTCCTTACTTCATCTGGACGACCACCTGGACGACCACCAGAGTGCGCCACGCATGTGCAAAGGGGAGGGGAGCTAATTAGAATGAAAAGCGAGGCTGCTGTTGCAACCTGTAATGAATATGTATACCTGACGCAATATTGTATGTATAAATAACGGCTGGGAAGTAACGGGACTTGAAGCCAGATTTGGGCACCTGCCCCGGCTTCCAGCGCTGAATAAAGCACCTTCATATAATCACTTGGTGATTATGTGGTTGCTAGGCTAACATCTGGACTCACTGCAGTGCATCCCCAGTGGTGCCAGTGCACTCTCTGGACTCACTGCAGTGCATCCCCAGTGGTGCCAGTGCACTCCCTGGACTCACTGCAGTGCATCCCCAGTGGTGCCAGTGCACTCTCTGGACTCACTGAAGTGCATCCCCAGTGGTGCCAGTGCACTCTCTGGAATCACTGCAGTGCATACACAGTGGTGCCAGTGCACTCTCTGGACTCACTGCAGTGCATCCCCAATCGTACCAGTGCACTCTCTGGACTCACTGCACTGCATCCCCAGTGGTACCTGTGCACTCTCTGGACTCACTGCACTGCATCAACAGTGGTGCCAGTGCACTCTCTGGACTCACTGCACTGCATCCCCAGTGGTGCCAGTGCACTCTCTGGACTCACTGCACTGCATCCCCAGTGGTGACAGTGCACTCTCTGGACTTGCCGGGGTGCATCCCCAGTGGTGCCAGTACACTCTCTGGACTCACTGCACTGCATCCCCAGTGGTGCCAGTGCACTCTCTGGACTCACTGCACTGCATCACCAGTTGTGCCACTGCACTCTCTGGACTCACTGCACTGCATCCCCAGTGGTGCCAGTGCACTCTCTGGACTCACTGTACTTCATCCCCAGTGGTGCCTGTGAAGTCTCTGGACTCACTGCAGTGCATCCCCAGTGGTGCCAGTGCAATCTCAGGACTCACAGCAGTGCAGCTCCAGTTGGTGCCAGTGCACTCTCTGGACTCACTGCACTGCATCCCCAGTGCTGACAGTGTACTCTCTGAACTCACTGCACTGCATCCCCAGTGGTGCCAGTGTACTCTCTGGACTCAGTGGACTGCATCCCCAGTGGTGCCACTGCACTCTCTGGACTCACTGCAGTGCATGCCCAGTGGTGCCAGTGCACTCTCTGGACTCACTGAAATGCATCCCCAGTGGTGCCAGTGCACTCTCTGGACTCACTGCAGTGTATTCCCTTTTGTGCCAGTGCACTCTCTGCACTCACTGCAGTGCATCCCCAGTGGTGCCAGTGCACTCTCTGTACTCACTGCACTGCATCCCCAGTGGTGCCTGTGAAGTCTCTGGTCTGACTGCACTGCATCCCCAGTGGTGCCAGTGCACTCTCTGGACTCACTGCACTGCATCCCCATTGCTGACAGTGCCCTCTCTGGACTCAGTGCACTGCATCCCCAGTGGTGCCACTGCACTCTCTGGACTAAGTGCACTGCATCCCCAGTGGTGCCAGTGGCACTCTGGACTCATTCCACTGCATCACAAGTGGTGCCAGTGCACTCTCTGGACTCACTGCAGTGCATCCACAGTGGCGCCAGTGTACTCTCTTAACTCACTGCACTGCATCACCAGTGGTGCCAGTGCACTCTCTGGACTCACTGCACTGCATCTCCAATGGTGCCACAGCACTCTCTGGACTCACTGCACTGCATCCCCAGTGGTGCCAGTGCACTCTCTGTAGTCACTGCGCTGCATCACCAGTGGTGCCAGTGTACTCTGTGGACTCACTGCACTGCATCCCCAGTGGTGCCAGTGCACTCTCTGGACTCACTGAACTGCATCCCCAAGGTGCCAGTGCACTCTCTGGACTCACTGCACTGCATCCCCAGTGGTGCCAGTGCACTCTCTGGACTCACTGCACTGCATCCCCAGTGGTGACAGTGCACTCTCTGGACTCACTGCACTGCATCCCCCGTGGTGCCAGTGCACTCTCTGGACTCACTGCACTGCATCCCCAGTGGTGCCACTGCACTCTCTGAAAACACCGGGGTGCAACCGCAGCGGTGCCAGTGCACTCTCTGCACTCACGGCACTGCATCCCCAGTGGTGCCAGTGCACTCTCTGGACTCACTGCACTGTATCCCCTGTGGTGCCAGTGCACTCTCTGGACTCAGTGCACTGCATCCCAGTGGTGCCAGTGCACTCTCTGGACTCACTGCAGTGCATCCCCAGTGGTGCCAGTGCACTCTCTGGACTCACTGCACTGCATCCCAATGGTGCCAGTGCACTCTGTGGACTCACTGCAGTGCATCACCAGTGGTGCCAGTGCACTCTCTGGACTCACTGCAGTGCATCACCAGTGGTGCCAGTGCACTCTCTGGAGTCACTGCACTGCATCCCCAGTGGTGCCAGTGCACTCTCTGGACTCACTGCAGTCCATCCCCAGTGGTGCCAGTGCACTCTCTGGACTCACTGCAGTCCATCCCCAGTGGTGCCAGTGCACTCTCTGGACTCACTGCACTGCATCCACAGTGGTGCCAGTGCACTCTCTTTACTCACTGCACTGCATCCCCAATGGTGCCAGTGCACTCTCTGGACTCACTGTACTGCATCCCCAGTGGTGCCAGTGCACTCTCTGGACTCACGGCACTGCATCCCCAGTGGTGCCAGTGCACTCTCTGGACTCACTGCACTGCATCCCCAGTGGTGCCAGTGCACTCTCTGGACTCACTGCACTGCATCCCCAGTGGTGACAGTGCACTCTCTGCACTCACTGCAGTGCATCCCCTGTGGTGCCAGTGCACTCTCTGGACTCACTGCACTGCATCCCCAGTGGTGCCAGTGCACTCTCTGGACTTGCCGGGGTGCATCCCCAGTGGTGCCAGTGCACTCTCTGGACTCACTGCAGTGCATCCCCAGTGGTGCCAGTGCACTGTCTGGACTCACTGCATTCCCAGTGGTGCCAGGGCACTCTCTGGACTCACTGCACTGCATCCCCAGTGGTGCCTGTGAAGTCTCTGGACTCACTGCAGTGCATCCCCAATGGTGCCAGGGCACTCTTTGGACTCACTGCACTGCATCCCCAGTGGTGCCACTGTACTCTCTGGACTCACTACACTGCATCCCCAGTGGTGCCAGTGCCCTCTGTGGACTCAGTGCACTACATCCCCAGTGGTGCCAGTGCACTCTCTGGACTCACTGCAGTGCATCCCCAGTGGTGCCAGTGCACTCTCTGGACTCACTGCACTGCATCCCCAGTGGTGCCAGTGCACTCTCTGGACTCACTGCAGTGCATCCCCTTTTGTGCCAGTGCACTCTCTGCACTCACTGCACTGCATCCCCAGTGGTGCCAGTGCACTCTCTGGACTCACTGCACTGCATCCCCAGTGGTGCCTGTGAAGTCTCTGGTCTCACTGCACTGCATCCCCAGTGGTGCCAGTGCACTCTCTGGACTCACTGCACTGCATCCCCAGTGGTGCCTGTGAAGTCTCTCGTCTCACTGCACTGCATCCCCAGTGGTGCCAGTTCACTCTGTGGACTAAATGCACTGCATCCCCAGTGGTGCCAGTGGCTCTCTGGACTCATTGCACTGCATCACCAGTGGTGCCAGTGCACTCTCTGGACTCACTGCAGTGTATCCCCTGTGGTGCCAGTGCACTCTGTGGACTCAGTGCACTGCATCCCAGTGGTGCCAGTGCACTCTCTGGACTCACTGCAGTGCATCCCCAGTGGTGCCAGTGCACTCTCTGGACTCACTGCACTGCATCCCCAGTGGTGCCAGTGCACTCTCTGGACTCACTGCAGTGCATCCCCATTGGTGCCAGTGCACTCTCTGGACTCACTGCAGTGCATCACCAGTGGTGCCAGTGCACTCTCTGTACTCACTGCACTGCATCCCCACTGGTGCCAATGCACTCTCTGGACTCACTGCACTGCATCCCCAGTGGTGCCAGTGCACTCTCTGGACTCACTGCACTGCATCCCCAGTGGTGACAGTGCACTCTCTGGACTCACTGCAGTGCATCCCCAGTGGTGACAGTGCACTCTCTGGACTCACTGCAGTGCATCCCCAGTGGTGCCAGTGCACTCTCTGAACTCACTGCACTGCATCCCCAGTGGTGCCAGTGCACTCTTTCAAGTCACTGCACTGCATCCCCATTAGTGCCAGTGCAGTCTCTGGACTCACTGCAGTACATCCCCAGTGGTGCCAGTGCACTCTCTGGACTCACTAAACTGCATCCCCACTGGTGCCAGTGCACTCTCTGGAGTCACAGCACTGCATCCCCAGTGGTGCCAGTGCACTCTCTAGACTCACTGCACTGCATCCCCAGTGGTGCCAGTGCACTCTGTGGACTCACTGCACTGCATCCCCAGTGGTGCCAGTGCACTCTCTGGACTCACTGCAGTGCATCCCCACTGGTGCCAGTGCACTCTCTGGACTCACTGCACTGCATCCCCAGTGGTGCCAGTGCAGTCTCTGGAGTAACTGCAGTGCATCCCCACTGGTGCCAAAGCACTCTCTGGACTCACTGCAGTGCATCCCCAGTGGTGCCACTGCACTCTCTGGACTCACTGCAGTGCATCCCCAGTGGTGCCAGTGCACTCTCTGGACTCATTGAAGTGCATTCTCAGTGGTGCCAGTGCACTCTCTGGACTCACTGCAGTGCATCCCCAGTGGTGCCAGTACACTTACTGGACTCACTGCACTGCATCCCCAGTGGTGCCAGTGCACTCTCTGGACTCACTAAACTGCATCACCAGTGGTGCCACTGCACTCTCTGGACTCACTGCACTGCTTCCCCAGTGGTGCCAGTGCACTCACTGGACTCACTGCAGTGCATTCCCACTGGTGCCAGTGCACTCTCTGGGCTCACTGCAGTGCATCCCCAGTGGTGCCAGTGCACTCTCTGGAGTCACAGCACTGCATCCCCAGTGGTACCAGTGCAAATCTCTGGACTCACTGCACTGCATCCCCAGTGGTGCCAGTGCACTCTCTGGACTCACTGCACTGCATCCCCAGTGGTGCCAGTGCAGTCTCTGGAGTAACTGCACTGCATCCCCACTGGTGCCAAAGCACTCTCTGGACTCCCAGCACCGCATCCCCAGTGGTGCCAGTGCACTCTCTGGACTCACTGCACTGCATGCCCAGTGGTGCCAGTGCACTCTCTGGACTCACTGTACTGCATACCCACTGGTGCCAGTGCACTCTGTGGACTCACTGTACTGCATCCCCAGTGGTGACAGTGCACTCTCTGGACTCACTGCAGTGCATCCCCAGTGGTGCCAGTGCACTCTCTGGACTCACTGCACTGCATCCCCAGTGGTGCCAGTGCACTCTCTTGACTCACTGCACTGAAGACCCAGTGGTGCCAGTGCACTCTCTGGACTCACTGCAGTGCATCCCCAGTGGTGCCAGTGCACTCTCTGGACTCACTGCACTGCATCCCCAGTGGTGCCAGTGCACTCTCTGGACTCACTGCAGGGCATCCCCAGTGGTGCCAGTGCACTGTCTGGACTCACTGCAGTGTATCCCCAGTGGTGCCAGTGCACTCTCTGGACTCACTGTACTGCACCCCCTGTGGTGCCAGTGCACTCACTGGACTGACTGCACTGCATCCCCAGTGGTGCCAGTGCACTCTCTGGACTCACTGCACTGCATCCCCACTGGTGCCAGTGTACTCTCTGGACTCACTGCACTGCATCCCCAGTGGTGCCAGTGCACTCACTGGACTCACTGGACACATCCCCAGTGGTGCCAGTGCACTCTCTGGACTCACTGCAGTGCATCCCCAGTGGTGCCAGTGCACTCTCTGGACTCACTGCAGTGCATCCCCAGTGGTGCCAGTGTACTCTCTGGACTCACTGCAGTGCATCCCCAGTGGTGCCAGTGCACTCTCTGGACTTACTGCACTGCATCCCCAGTAGTGCCAGTGCACTCTCTGGACTCACTGCACTGCATCCCCAGTGGTGCCAGTGCACTCACTGGATTCACTGCACTGCATCCCCAGTGGTGCCAGTGCACTCTCTGGACTCACTGCACTGCATCCCCAGTGGTGCCAGTGCAGTCTGTGGACTCACTGTACTGCATCCCCAGTGGTGACAGTGCACTCTCTGAACTCACTGCAGTGCATCCCCAGTGGTGCCAGTGCACTCTCTGGACTCACTGCAGTGCATCCCCACTGGTGCCAGTGCACTCTCTGGACTCACTGCACTGCATCCCCAGTGGTGCCAGTGCACTCTCTTGAGTCACTGCACTGCATCCCCTGTGGTGCAAGAGCACTCTCTGGACTCACTGCAGTGCATCCCCAGTGGTGCCACTGCACTCTCTGGACTCACTGCAGTGCATCCCCAGTGGTGCCAGTGCACTCTCTGGACTCATTGAAGTGCATTCTCAGTGGTGCCAGTGCACTCTCTGGACTCACTGCACTGCATCCCCAGTGGTGCCAGTACACTCACTGGACTCACTGCACTGCATCCCCAGTGGTGCCAGAGCACTCTCTGGACTCACTAAACTGCATCACCAGTGGTGCCACTGCACTCTCTGGACTCACTGCAGTGCATCACCAGTGGTGCCAGTGCACTCACTGGACTCACTGCAGTGCATCCCCGCTGGTGCCAGTGCACTCTCTGGGCTCACTGCACTGCATCCCCAGTGGTGCCAGTGCGCTCTCTGGAGTCACAGCACTGCATCCCCAGTGGTGCCAGTGCACTCTCAGGACTCACTGCACTGCATCCCCAGTGGTGCCAGTGCACTCTCTGGACTCACTGCACTGCATCCCCGGTGGTGCCAGTGCACTCTCTGGACTCACTGCACTGCATCCCCAGTGGTGCCAGTGCACTCTGTGGACTCACTGTACTGCATCCCCAGTGGTGACAGTGCACTCTCTGGACTCACTGCAGTGCATCCCCAGTGGTGCCAGTGCACTCTCTGGACTCACTGCAGTGCATCCCCACTGGTGCCAGTGCACTCTCTGGACTCACTGCACTGCATCCCCAGTGGTGCCAGTGCAGTCTCTGGAGTAACTGCAGTGCATCCCCACTGGTGCCAAAGCACTCTCTGGACTCACTGCAGTGCATCCCCAGTGGTGCCACTGCACTCTCTGGTCTCACTGCAGTGCATCCCCAGTGGTGCCAGTGCACTCTCTGGACTCATTGAAGTGCATTCTCAGTGGTGCCAGTGCACTCTCTGGACTCACTGCAGTGCATCCCCAGTGGTGCCAGTACACTCACTGGACTCACTGCACTGCATCCCCAGTGGTGCCAGTGCACTCACTGGACTCACTGCAGTGCATCCCCGCTGGTGCCAGTGCACTCTCTGGGCTCACTGCAGTGCATCCCCAGTGGTGCCAGTGCACTCTCTGGACTCACTGCACTGCATCCCCAGTGGTGCCAGTGCGCTCTCTGGAGTCACAGCACTGCATCCCCAGTGGTGCCAGTGCAAATCTCTGGACTCACTGCACTGCATCCCCAGTGGTGCCAGTGCACTCTCTGGACTCACTGCACTGCATCCCCAGTGGTGCCAGTGCAGTCTCTGGAGTAACTGCACTGCATCCCCACTGGTGCCAAAGCACTCTCTGGACTCCCAGCACCGCATCCCCCGTGGTGCCAGTGCACTCTCTGGACTCACTGCACTGCATGCCCAGTGGTGCCAGTGCACTCTCTGGACTCACTGTACTGCATACCCACTGGTGCCAGTGCACTCTGTGGACTCACTGTACTGCATCCCCAGTGGTGCCAGTGCACTCTCTGGACTCACTGAAGTGCATCCCCAGTGGTGCCAGTGCACTCTCTGGACTCACTGCAGTGCATCCCCAGTGGTGCCAGTGCACTCTCTTGACTCACTGCACTGAAGCCCCAGTGGTGCCAGTGCACTCTCTGGACTCACTGCAGTGCATCCCCAGTGGTGCCAGTGCACTCTCTGGACTCACTGCACTGCATCCCCAGTGGTGCCAGTGCACTCTCTGGACTCACTGCAGGGCATCCCCAGTGGTGCCAGTGCACTGTCTGGACTCACTGCAGTGCATCCCCAGTGGTGCCAGTGCACTCTCTGGACTCACTGTACTGCACCCGCAGTGGTGCCAGTGCACTCACTGGACTGACTGCACTGCATCCCCAGTGGTGCCAGTGCACTCTCTGGACTCACTGCACTGCATCCCCACTGGTGCCAGTGTACTCTCTGGACTCACTGCACTGCATCCCCAGTGGTGCCAGTGCACTCACTGGACTCACTGGACACATCCCCAGTGGTGCCAGTGCACTCTCTGGACTCACTGCAGTGCATCCCCAGTGGTGCCAGTGCACTCTCTGGACTCACTGCACTGCATCCCCAGTGGTGCCAGTGTACTCTCAGGACTCACTGCAGTGCATCCCCAGTGGTGCCAGTGCACTCTCTGGACTCACTGCACTGCATCCCCACTGGTGCCAGTGCACTCTCTGGACTCACTGAAGTGCATCCCCAGTTGTGCCAGTGCACTCTCTGGACTCAATGCACTGCATCCCCAGTGGTGCCAGTGCACTCTCTGGACTCACTGCACTGCATCCCCAGTGGTGCCAGTGCAATCTCTGGATTCACTGTAGTGCATCCCCAGTGGTGCCAGTGCACTCTCTGGACTCACTGCAGTGCATCCCCAGTGGTGCCAGTGTACTCTCTGGACTCACTGCAGTGCATTCCCAGTGGTGCCAGTGCACTCTTTGGACTCACTGCACTGCAGCCCCATTGGTGCCAGTGCATTCTCTGGACTCACTGCACTGCATCACAGGTGGTGCCAGTGCACTCTCTGGACTCACTGCACTGCATCCCCAATGGTGCCAGTGCACTCTCTGGACTCACTGCACTGCATCCCCAGTGGTGCCAGTGCACTCTCTGCACTCACTTCTCTGCATTCCCAGTGGTGCCAGTGAAGTCTCTGGACTCACTGCACTGCATCCACAGTGGTGCCAGTGCAATCTCTGGACTCACTGCAGTGCATCACCAGTGGTGCCAGTGCACTCTCTGGACTCACTGCACTGCATCCCCAGTGGTGCCAGTGCACTCTCTGGACTCACTGCACTGCATCCCCAGTGGTGCCAGTGCACTCTCTGGACTCACTGCACTGTATCCCCAGTGGTGCCAGTGCACTCACTGGATTCACTGCAGTGCATCCCCAGTGGTGCCAGTGCACTCTCTGGACTCACTGCACTGCATCCCCAGTGGTGCCAGTGCACTCTGTGGACTCACTGCACTGCATCCCCAGTGGTGACAGTGCACTCTCTGGACTCACTGCAGTGCATCCCCAGTGGTGCCAGTGCACTCTCTGGACTCACTGCACTGCATCCCCAGTGGTGCCAGTGCAGTCTCTGGAGTAACTGCACTGCATCCCCACTGGTGCCAAAGCACTCTCTGGACTCCCGGCACCGCATCCCCAGTGGTGCCAGTGCACTCTCTGGACTCACTGCACTGCATCCCCAGTGGTGCCAGTGCACTCTCTGGAGTCACAGCACTGCATCCCCAGTGGTGCCAGTGCACTCTCTGGACTCACTGAAGTGCATCCCCAGTGGTGCCAGTGCACTCTCTGGACTCACTGAAGTGCATTCTCAGTGGTGCCAGTGCACTCTCCGGAGTCACAGCACTGCATCCCCAGTGGTGCCAGTGCACTCTCTGGACTCACTGCACTGCATCCCCAGTGGTGACAGTGCACTCTCTGGACTCACTGCAGTGCATCCCCAGTGGTGACAGTGCACTCTCTGGACTCACTGCAGTGCATCCCCAGTGGTGCCAGTGCACTCTCTGAACTCACTGCACTGCATCCCCAGTGGTGCCAGTGCAGTCTCTGGAGTAACTGCAGTGCATCCCCACTGGTGCCAAAGCACTCTCTGGACTCCCGGCACCGCATCCCCAGTGGTGCCAGTGCACTCTCTGGACTCACTAAACTGCATCCCCAGTGGTGCCAGTGCACTCTCTGGAGTCACAGCACTGCATCCCCAGTGGTGCCAGTGCACTCTCTGGACTCACTGCACTGCATCCCCAGTGGTGCCAGTGCACTCTGTGGACTCACTGCACTGCATCCCCAGTGGTGCCAGTGCACTCTCTGGACTCACTGTAGTGCATCCCCAGTGGTGCCACTGCACTCTCTGGACTCACTGCAGTGCATCCCCAGTGGTGCCAGTGCACTCTCTGGACTCATTGAAGTGCATTCTCAGTGGTGCCAGTGCACTCTCTGGACTCACTGCAGTGCATCCCCAGTGGTGCCAGTACACTCACTGGACTCACTGCACTGCATCCCCAGTGGTGCCAGTGCACTCTCTGGACTCACTAAACTGCATCACCAGTGGTGCCACTGCACTCTCTGGACTCACTGCACTGCTTCCCCAGTGGTGCCAGTGCACTCACTGGACTCACTGCAGTGCATTCCCACTGGTGCCAGTGCACTCTCTGGGCTCACTGCAGTGCATCCCCAGTGGTGCCAGTGCACTCTCTGGAGTCACAGCACTGCATCCCCAGTGGTACCAGTGCAAATCTCTGGACTCACTGCACTGCATCCCCAGTGGTGCCAGTGCACTCTCTGGACTCACTGCACTGCATCCCCGGTGGTGCCAGTGCAGTCTCTGGAGTAACTGCACTGCATCCCCAGTGGTGCCAGTGCAGTCTGTGGACTCACTGTACTGCATCCCCAGTGGTGCCAGTGCACTCACTGGACTCACTGGACACATCCCCAGTGGTGCCAGTGCACTCTCTGGACTCACTGCAGTGCATCCCCAGTGGTGCCAGTGCACTCTCTGGACTCACTGCAGTGCATCCCCAGTGGTGCCAGTGTACTCTCTGGACTCACTGCAGTGCATCCCCAGTGGTGCCAGTGCACTCTCTGGACTCACTGCACTGCATCCCCACTGGTGCCAGTGCACTCTCTGGACTCACTGCACTGCATCCCCACTGGTGCCAGTGCACTCTCTGGACTCACTGAAGTGCATCCCCAGTGGTGCCAGTGCACTCTCTGGACTCACTGCAGTGCATCCCCAGTGGAGCCAGTGCACTCTCTGGACTCACTGCAGTGCATCCGCAGTGGTGCCATTGCACTCTCTGGACTCACTGCACTGCATCTCCAGTGGTGCCAGTGCACTCTCTGGACTCACTGCACTGCATCCCCAGTGCTGCCAGTGCACTCTCTTGAGTCACTGCACTGCATCCCCTGTGGTGCAAGAGCACTCTCTGGACTCATAGCAGTGCATCACCAGTGGTGCCAGTGCACTCTCTGGACTCACTGCACTGCATCACCAGTGGTGCCAGTGCACTCTCTGGACTCACTGCACTGCATCCCCAGTGGCGCTAGTGCACTGTGTGGACTCACTGTACTGCAACCCCAGTGGTGCCAGAGCACTCTCTGGACTCACTGCAGTGCATCCCCAGTGGTGCCAGTGCACTCTCAGGACTCACTGCACTGCATCCTCAGTGGTGCCAGTGCACTCTCTGGACTCACTGCACTGCATCCCCAGTAGTGACAGTGCACTCTCTGGACTCACTGCAGTGCATCCCCAGTGGTGCCAGTGCACTCTCTGGACTTACTGCACTGCATCCCCAGTGGTGCCAGTGCACTCTCTGGACTCACTGCACTGCATCCCCAGTGGTGCCAGTGCACTCACTGGATTCACTGCACTGCATCCCCAGTGGTGCCAGTGCACTCTCTGGACTCACTGCACTGCATCCCCAGTGGTGCCAGTGCAGTCTGTGGACTCACTGTACTGCATCCCCAGTGGTGACAGTGCACTCTCTGAACTCACTGCACTGCATCCCCAGTGGTGCCAGTGCACTCTCTGGACTCACTGCAGTGCATCCCCAGTGGTGCCAGTGCACTCTCTGGACTCACTGCACTGCATCCCCAGTGGTGCCAGTGCAGTCTCTGGAGTAACTGCAGTGCATCCCCACTGGTGCCAAAGCACTCTCTGGACTCACTGCAGTGCATCCCCAGTGGTGCCACTGCACTCTCTGGACTCACTGCAGTGCATCCCCAGTGGTGCCAGTGCACTCTCTGGACTCATTGAAGTGCATTCTCAGTGGTGCCAGTGCACTCTCTGGACTCACTGCAGTGCATCCCCAGTGGTGCCAGTGCACTCTCTGGACTCACTAAACTGCATCACCAGTGGTGCCACTGCACTCTCTGGACTCACTGCACTGCATCCCCACTGGTGCCAGTGTACTCACTGGACTCACTGCACTGCATCCCCAGTGGTGCCAGTGCACTCTCTGGACTCACTAAACTGCATCACCAGTGGTGCCACTGCACTCTCTGGACTCACTGCAGTGCATCACCAGTGGTGCCAGTGCACTCACTGGACTCACTGCAGTGCATCCCCGCTGGTGCCAGTGCACTCTCTGGGCTCACTGCACTGCATCCCCAGTGGTGCCAGTGCACTCTCTGGACTCACTGCACTGCATCCCCAGTGGTGCCAGTGCGCTCTCTGGAGTCACAGCACTGCATCCCCAGTGGTGCCAGTGCAAATATCTGGACTCACTGCACTGCATCCCCAGTGGTGCCAGTGCACTCTCTGGACTCACTGCACTGCATCCCCGGTGGTGCCAGTGCACTCTCTGGACTCACGGCACTGCATCCCCAGTGGTGCCAGTGCACTCTGTGGACTCACTGTACTGCATCCCCAGTGGTGACAGTGCACTCTCTGGACTCACTGCAGTGCATCCCCAGTGGTGCCAGTGCACTCTCTGGACTCACTGCACTGCATCCCCACTGGTGCCAGTGCACTCTCTGGACTCACTGCACTGCATCCCCAGTGGTGCCAGTGCAGTCTCTGGAGTAACTGCAGTGCATCCCCACTGGTGCCAAAGCACTCTCTGGACTCACTGCAGTGCATCCCCAGTGGTGCCACTGCACTCTCTGGACTCACTGCAGTGCATCCCCAGTGGTGCCAGTGCACTCTCTAGACTCATTGAAGTGCATTCTCAGTGGTGCCAGTGCACTCTCTGGACTCACAGCAGTGCATCCCCAGTGGTGCCAGTACACTCACTGGACTCACTGCACTGCATCCCCAGTGGTGCCAGTGCACTCTCTGGACTCACTAAACTGCATCACCAGTGGTGCCTCTGAACTCTCTGGACTCACTGCACTGCTTCTCCAGTGGTGCCAGTGCACTCACTGGACTCACTGCAGTGCATCCCCGCTGGTGCCAGTGCACTCTCTGGGCTCACTGCAGTGCATCCCCAGTGGTGCCAGTGCACTCTCTGGACTCACTGCACTGCATCCCCAGTGGTGCCAGTGCGCTCTCTGGAGTCACAGCACTGCATCCCCAGTGGTGCCAGTGCAAATCTCTGGACTCACTGCACTGCATCCCCAGTGGTGCCAGTGCACTCTCTGGACTCACTGCACTGCATCCCCAGTGGTGCCAGTGCAGTCTCTGGAGTAACTGCACTGCATCCCCACTGGTGCCAAAGCACTCTCTGGACTCCCAGCACCGCATCCCCCGTGGTGCCAGTGCACTCTCTGGACTCACTGCACTGCATGCCCCAGTGGTGCCAGTGCACTCTCTGGACTCACTGTACTGCATACCCACTGGTGCCAGTGCACTCTGTGGACTCACTGTACTGCATCCCCAGTGGTGACAGTGCACTCTCTGGACTCACTGCAGTGCATCCCCAGTGGTGCCAGTGCACTCTCTGGACTCACTGCAGTGCATCCCCAGTGGTGCCAGTGCACTCTCTTGACTCACTGCACTGAAGCCCCAGTGTTGCCAGTGCACTCTCTGGACTCACTGCAGTGCATCCCCAGTGGTGCCAGTGCACTCTCTGAACTCACTGCACTGCATCCCCAGTGGTGCCAGTGCACTCTCTGGACTCACTGCAGGGCATCCCCAGTGGTGCCAGTGCACTGTCTGGACTCACAGCACTGCATCCCCAGTGGTGCCAGTGCACTCACTGGACTCACTGGACACATCCCCAGTGGTGCCAGTGCACTCTCTGGACTCACTGCAGTGCATCCCCAGTGGTGACAGTGCACTCTCTGGACTCACTGCAGTGCATCCCCAGTGGTGACAGTGCACTCTCTGGACTCACTGCAGTGCATCCCCAGTGGTGCCAGTGCACTCTCTGGACTCACTGCACTGCATCCCCAGTGGTGCCAGTGCAGTCTCTGGAGTAACTGCAGTGCATCCCCACTGGTGCCAAAGCACTCTCTGGACTCCCGGCACCGCATCCCCAGTGGTGCCAGTGCACTCTCTGGACTCACTAAACTGCATCCCCAGTGGTGCCAGTGCACTCTCTGGAGTCACAGCACTGCATCCCCAGTGGTGCCAGTGCACTCTCTGGACTCACTGAAGTGCATCCCCAGTGGTGCCAGTGCACTCTCTGGACTCACTGAAGTGCATTCTCAGTGGTGCTAGTGCACTCTCCGGAGTCACAGCACTGCATCCCCAGTGGTGCCAGTGCACTCTCTGGACTCACTGCACTGCATCCCCAGTGGTGACAGTGCACTCTCTGGACTCACTGCAGTGCATCCCCAGTGGTGACAGTGCACTCTCTGGACTCACTGCAGTGCATCCCCAGTGGTGCCAGTGCACTCTCTGAACTCACTGCACTGCATCCCCAGTGGTGCCAGGGCAGTCTCTGGAGTAACTGCAGTGCATCCCCACTGGTGCCAAAGCACTCTCTGGACTCCCGGCACCGCATCCCCAGTGGTGCCAGTGCACTCTCTGGACTCACTGCACTGCATCCCCAGTGGTGCCAGTGCACTCTCTGGAGTCACAGCACTGCATCCCCAGTGGTGCCAGTGCACTCTCTGGACTCACTGAAGTGCATCCCCAGTGGTGCCAGTGCACTCTCTGGACTCACTGAAGTGCATTCTCAGTGGTGCCAGTGCACTCTCTGGACTCACTTCAGTGCATCCCCAGTGGTGCCAGTACACTCTCTGGACTCACTGCAGTGCATCCCCAGTGGTGCCAGTGCACTCTCTGGACTCACTGCAGTGCATCCCCAGTGGAGCCAGTGCACTCTCTGGACTCACTGCAGTGCATCCGCAGTGGTGCCATTGCACTCTCTGGACTCACTGCACTGCATCTCAAGTGGTGCCAGTGCACTCTCTACACTCACTGCACTGCATCCCCAGTGCTGCCAGTGCACTCTCTTGAGTCACTGCACTGCATCCCCTGTGGTGCAAGAGCACTCTCTGGACTCACAGCAGTGCATCACCAGTGGTGCCAGTGCACTCTCTGGACTCACTGCACTGCATCCCCAGTGGTGCCAGTGCACTCTCTGGACTCACTGCACTGCATCCCCAGTGGTGCTAGTGCACTGTGTGGACTCACTGTACTGCATCCCCAGTGGTGCCAGTGCAATCTCTGGACTCACTGCACTGCATCCCCAGTGCTGCCAGTGCACTCTCAGGACTCACTGCACTGCATCCCCAGTGGTGCCAGTGCACTCTCTGGACTCACTGCACTGCATCCCCAGTAGTGACAGTGCACTCTCTGGACTCACTGCAGTGCATCCCCAGTGGTGCCAGTGCAATCTCTGGACTCACTGCACTGCATCCCCAGTGGTGCCAGTGCACTCTCTGGACTCACTGCACTGCATCCCCGGTGGTGCCAGTGCAGTCTCTGGAGTAACTGCACTGCATCCCCACTGGTACCAAAGCACTCTCTGAACTCCCAGCACCGCATCCCCAGTGGTGCCAGTGCACTCTCTGGACTCACTGCACTGCATCCCCAGTGGTGCCAGTGCACTCTCTGGACTCACTGCACTGCATCCCCAGTGTTGCCAGTGCACTCTCTGGACTCACTGCAGTGCATCCCCAGTGGTGCCAGTGCACTCTCTGGACTCACTGCAGTGCATCCCCAGTGGTGCCAGTGCACTCTCTGGACTCACTGAAGTGCATTCTCAGTGGTGCCAGTACACTCACTGGACCCACTGCACTGCATCCCCAGTGGTGCCAGTGCACTCACTGGACTTACTGCAGTGCATCCCCACTGGTGCCAGTGCACTCTCTGGGCTCACTGCAGTGCATCCCCAGTGGTGCCAGTGCACTCTCTGGACTCACTGAAGTGCATCCCCAGTGGTGCCAGTGCACTCTCTGGACTCACTGCACTGCATCCCCAGTGCTGCCAGTGCACTCTCTGGACTCACTGCACTGCATCCCCAGTAGTGCTAGTGCACTCTGTGGACTCACTGCAGTGCATCCCCAGTGGTGCCAGTGCACTCTCTGGACTCACTGCACTGCATCCCCACTGGTGCCAGTGCACTCTCTGGACTCACTGCAGTGCATCCCCAGTGGTGCCAGTACACTCTCTGGACTCACTGCAGTGCATCCCCAGTGGTGCCAGTGCACTCTCTGGACTCACTGCAGTGCATCCCCAGTGGTGCCAGTGCACTCTCTGGACTCACTGCACTGCATCCCCAGTGGTGCCAGTGCAGTCTCTGGAGTAACTGCAGTGCATCCCCACTGGTGCCAAAGCACTCTCTGGACTCCCGGCACCGCATCCCCAGTGGTGCCAGTGCACTCTCTGGACTCACTGCACTGCATCCCCAGTGGTGCCAGTGCACTCTCTGGAGTCACAGCACTGCATCCCCAGTGGTGCCAGTGCACTCTCTGGACTCACTGAAGTGCATCCCCAGTGGTGCCAGTGCACTCTCTGGACTCACTGAAGTGCATTCTCAGTGGTGCCAGTGCACTCTCTGGACTCACTTCAGTGCATCCCCAGTGGTGCCAGTGCAATCTCTGGACTCACTGCAGTGCATCCCCAGTGGTGCCAGTGCACTCTCTGGAGTCACTGCAGTGCATCCCCAGTGGAGCCAGTGCACTCTCTGGACTCACTGCAGTGCATCACCAGTGGTGCCAGTGCACTCTCTGGACTCACTGCACTGCATCCCCAGTGGTGCCAGTGCACTCTCTGGACTCACTGCACTGCATCCCCAGTGGTGCTAGTGCACTGTGTGGACTCACTGTACTGCATCCCCAGTGGTGCCAGTGCAATCTCTGGACTCACTGCACTGCATCCCCAGTGGTGCCAGTGCACTCTCAGGACTCACTGCACTGCATCCCCAGTGGTGCCAGTGCACTCTCTGGACTCACTGCACTGCATCCCCAGTAGTGACAGTGCACTCTCTGGACTCACTGCAGTGCATCCCCAGTGGTGCCAGTGCACTCTCTGGACTCACTGCAGTGCATCCCCAGTGGTGCCAGTGTACTCTCTGGACTCATTGAAATGCATTCTCAGTGGTGCCAGTGCACTCTCTGGACTCACTGCAGTGCATCCCCAGTGGTGCCAGTGCACTCTCTGGACTCACTGCACTGCATCCCCAGTGGTGCCAGTGCAATCTCTGGACTCACTGCAGTGCATCCCCAGTGGTGCCACTGCACTCTCTGGACTCACTGCACTGCTTCCCCAGTGGTGCCAGTGCACTCTCTGGACTCACTGCAGTGCATCCCCACTGGTGCCAGTGCACTCTCTGGGCTCACTGCAGTGCATCCCCAGTGGTGCCAGTGCACTCTCTGGACTCACTGCACTGCATCCCCAGTGGTGCCAGTTCGCTCTCTGGAGTCACAGCACTGCATCCCCAGTGGTGCCAGTGCACTCTCTGGACTCACTGCACTGCATCCCCAGTGGTGCCAGTGCACTCTCTGGACTCACTGCACTGCATCCCCGGTGGTGCCATTGCAATCTCTGGAGTAACTGCACTGCATCCCCAGTGCTGCCAGTGCACTCTCTGGACTCACTGCACTGCATCCCCAGTAGTGCTAGTGCACTCTGTGGACTCACTGCAGTGCATCCCCAGTGGTGCCAGTGCACTCTCTGGACTCACTGCAGTGCATCCCCAGTGGTGCCAGTGCACTCTCTGGACTCACTGCAGTGCATCCCCAGTGGAGCCAGTGCACTCTCTGGACTCACTGCAGTGCATCCGCAGTGGTGCCATTGCACTCTCTGGACTCACTGCACTGCATCCCCAGTGGTGCCAGTGCACTCTCTGGACTCACTGCACTGCATCCCCAGTGCTGCCAGTGCACTCTCTTTAGTCACTGCACTGCATCCCCTGTGGTGCAAGAGCACTCTCTGGACTCACAGCAGTGCATCACCAGTGGTGCCAGTGCACTCTCTGGACTCAATGCACTGCATCCCCAGTGGTGCCAGTGCACTCTCTGGACTCACTGCACTGCATCCCTAGTGGTGCCAGGGCACTCTCTGCAGACACTGCAGTGCATCCCCAACGGTGACAGTGCACTCTCTGGACTCACTGCAGTGCATCCCCAGTGGTGCCAGTGCACTCTCTGGACTCACTGCACTGCATCCCCAGTGCTGCCAGTGCACTCTCTGGACTCACTGCACTGCATCCCCAGTAGTGCTAGTGCACTCTGTGGACTCACTGCAGTGCATCCCCTGTGGTGCCAGTGCACTCTCTGGACTCACTGCAGTGCATCCCCAGTGGTGCCAGTGCACTCTCTGGACTCACTGCACTGCATCCCCAGTGGTGCCAGTGCACTCTCTGGACTCATTGCAGTGCATCCCCAGTGGTGCCAGTGCACTCTCTGGACTCACTGCAGTGCATCCCCAGTGGAGCCAGTGCACTCTCTGGACTCACTGCAGTGCATCCGCAGTGGTGCCATTGCACTCTCTGGACTCACTGCACTGCATCCCCAGTGGTGCCAGTGCAATCTCTGGACTCACTGCACTGCATCCCCAGTGCTGCCAGTGCACTCTCTTGAGTCACTGCACTGCATCCCCTGTGGTGCAAGAGCACTCTCTGGACTCACAGCAGTGCATCACCAGTGGTGCCAGTGCAATCTCTGGACTCACTGCACTGCATCCCCAGTGGTGCTAGTGCACTGTGTGGACTCACTGTACTGCATCCCCAGTGGTGCCAGTGCAATCTCTGGACTCACTGCAGTGCATCCCCAGTGGTGCCAGGGCACTCTCTGGACTCACTGAAGTGCATTCTCAGTGGTGCCAGTGCACTCTCTGGACTCACTGCACTGCATCCCCAGTAGTGACAGTGCACTCTCTGGACTCACTGCAGTGCATCCCCAGTGGTGCCAGTGCACTCTCTGGACTCACTGCACTGCTTCCCCAGTGGTGCCAGTGCACTCTTTCGAGTCACTGCAGTGCATCCCCAGTGGTGCCAGTGCACTCTCTGGACTCACTGGAGTGCATCACCTGTGGTGCCAGTGCACTCTCTGGACTCACTGCAGTGCATCCCCAGTTGTGCCAGTGCGCTCTCTGGAGTGACTGCACTGCATCCCCAGTGGTGCCAGTGCACTCTCTGGACTCGCGTCACTGCATCCCCAGTGGTGCCAGTGCACTCTCTGGACTCGCGTCACTGCATCCCCAGTGGTGCCAGTGCACTCTCTGGACTCACTGAAGTGCATCCCCAGTGGTGCTAGTGCACTCTGGACTCACTGCAGTGCATCCCCAGTGGTGCCAGTGCACTCCCTGGACTCACTGCAGTGCATTCCCGGTGGTGCCAGTGCACTCTCTGGACTCACTGCAGTGCATCCCCAGTGGTGCTAGTGCACTCTGGACTCACTGCAGTGCATCCCCAGTGGTGCCAGTGCACTCTCTGGACTCACTGCACTGCATACCCAGTGGTGCCAGTGCACTCTCTGGACTCACTGTACTGCATCCCCAGTGGTGCCAGTGCACTCTCTGGACTCACCGCACTGCACCCTGAGTGGTGCCAGTGCACTCTCTAGAGTCACTGCGCTGCATCCCCAGTGGTGCCAGTGCACTCTCTGGACTCACTGTACTGCATCCCCAGTGGTGCCAAAGCACTCTCTGGACTCCCGCCACCGCATCCCCAGTGGTTCCAGTGCACTCTCTGGACTCACTGCACTGCATCCCCTGTGGTGCCAGTGCACTCTCTGGACTCACTGCACCGCATCCCCAGTGGTGCCAGTGCACTCTCTGGAGTGACTGCAGTGCATCCCCAGTGGTGCCAGTGCACTCTCTGGACTCGCGTCAATGCATCCCCAGAGGAGCTAATGCACTCTGGACTCACTGCACTGCATCCCGAGTGGTGCCAGTGCACTCTCTGGACTCACTGCAGTGCATCCCTAGTGGTGCCAGTGCACTCTCTGGACTCACTGCACTGCATCCCCTGTGCTGCCAGGGCTCTCTCTGAACTCACTGCACTGCATCCACAGTGGTGCCAGTGCACTCTCTGGACGCACTGCAGTGCATCACCAGTGGTGCCAGTGCACTCTCTGGTCTCACTGCACTGCATCCCTAGTGGTGCCAGGGCACTCTCTGCAGACACTGCAGTGCATCCCCAACGGTGACAGTGCACTCTCTGGACTCACTGCACTGCATCCCCAGTGGTGCCACTGCACTCTCTGGACTCACTGCAGTGCATCCCCAGTGGTGCCAGTGCACACTCTGGACTCACTGCAGTGCATCCCCAGTGGTGCCAGTGCACTCTCTGGACTCACTGCACTGCATACCCAGTGGTGCCAGTGCACTCTCTGGACTCACTGCACTACTCCAGCCGCGGCAGTCGCTCCAGCCGCGGTAGCCCTCCAGCCTCGGCAGCCGCGGCAGCCGCGGCAGCCGCTCCAGCCGCGGTAGCCGCTCCGTCCGCAGCATACGCGGCAGACTCTCCAACCGCGGCAGCCGCACCAGCCGCGAAAGCCGCGGCAGCCGCTCCAAACGCGGCAGGCGCTCCAACCGCGGCAACCGCTCCAGCCGTGGCAGCCGCTCCACTCGGTAGCGGCTGGAGCGGCTGCCGCGGCTGGAGCGGCTGCCGCGGCTGGAGGGGCTAACGCGGCTGGAGAGGCTGACGCGGTTGAAGCGTCTAGAGCGTCTGCCGCGGCTGGAGGGGCTACCGCGGCTGGAGCGGTTGACGCGGCTGGAGCGGAAACCGAGGCTGGAGCGCCACTCTCTGGACTCACTGCACTGCATCCCCAGTGGCGCTAGTGCACTCTCTGGACTCACTGCAGTGCATCCCCAGTGGTGCCAGTGCACTCTCTGGACACACTGAAGTGCATTTTCAGTGGTGCCAGTGCACTCTCTGGACTCACTGCACTGCATCCCCAGTGCTCCCAGTGCACTCTCTGGACTCACTGCACTGCATCCCCAGTGGTGCCAGTGCACTCTCTGGACTCACTGCACTGCATCCCCAGTCCTGCCAGTGCACTCTCTTGACTCACTGCACTGCATCCCCTGTGGTGCAAGAGCACTCTCTGGACTCATAGCAGTGCATCACCAGTGGTGCCAGTGCACTCTCTGGACTCATTGCACTGCATCACCAGTGGTGCCAGTGCACTCTCTGGACTCACTGCACTGCATCCCCAGTGGTGCTAGTGCACTGTGTGGACTCACTGTACTGCATCCCCAGTGGTGCCAGTGCAATCTCTGGACTCACTGCAGTGCATCCCCAGTGGTGCCAGTGCACTCTCAGGACTCACTGCACTGCATCCTCAGTGGTGCCAGTGCACTCTCTGGACTCACTGCACTGCATCCCCAGTAGTGACAGTGCACTCTCTGGACTCACTGCAGTGCATCCCCACTGGTGCCAGTGCACTCTCTGGACTTACTGCACTGCATCCCCAGTAGTGCCAGTGCACTCTCTGGACTCACTGCACTGCATCCCCAGTGGTGCCAGTGCACTCACTGGATTCACTACACTGCATCCCCAGTGGTGCCAGTGCACTCTCTGGACTCACTGCACTGCATCCCCAGTGGTGCCAGTGCGCTCTCTGGAGTCACAGCACTGCATCCCCAGTGGTGCCAGTGCACTCTCAGGACTCACTGCACTGCATCCCCAGTGGTGCCAGTGCACTCTCTGGACTCACTGCACTGCATCCCCGGTGGTGCCAGTGCACTCTCTGGACTCACTGCACTGCATCCCCAGTGGTGCCAGTGCACTCTGTGGACTCACTGTACTGCATCCCCAGTGGTGACAGTGCACTCTCTGGACTCACTGCAGTGCATCCCCAGTGGTGCCAGTGCACTCTCTGGACTCACTGCAGTGCATCCCCACTGGTGCCAGTGCACTCTCTGGACTCACTGCACTGCATCCCCAGTGGTGCCAGTGCAGTCTCTGGAGTAACTGCAGTGCATCCCCACTGGTGCCAAAGCACTCTCTGGACTCACTGCAGTGCATCCCCAGTGGTGCCACTGCACTCTCTGGTCTCACTGCAGTGCATCCCCAGTGGTGCCAGTGCACTCTCTGGACTCATTGAAGTGCATTCTCAGTGGTGCCAGTGCACTCTCTGGACTCACTGCAGTGCATCCCCAGTGGTGCCAGTACACTCACTGGACTCACTGCACTGCATCCCCAGTGGTGCCAGTGCACTCTCTGGACTCACTAAACTGCATCACCAGTGGTGCCACTGAACTCTCTGCACTCACTGCACTGCTTCCCCAGTGGTGCCAGTGCACTCACTGGACTCACTGCAGTGCATCCCCGCTGGTGCCAGTGCACTCTCTGGGCTCACTGCAGTGCATCCCCAGTGGTGCCAGTGCACTCTCTGGACTCACTGCACTGCATCCCCAGTGGTGCCAGTGCGCTCTCTGGAGTCACAGCACTGCATCCCCAGTGGTGCCAGTGCAAATCTCTGGACTCACTGCACTGCATCCCCACTGGTGCCAAAGCACTCTCTGGACTCCCAGCACCGCATCCCCCGTGGTGCCAGTGCACTCTCTGGACTCACTGCACTGCATGCCCAGTGGTGCCAGTGCACTCTCTGGACTCACTGTACTGCATACCCACTGGTGCCAGTGCACTCTGTGGACTCACTGTACTGCATCCCCAGTGGTGACAGTGCACTCTCTGGACTCACTGCAGTGCATCCCCAGTGGTGCCAGTGCACTCTCTTGACTCACTGCACTGAAGCCCCAGTGGTGCCAGTGCACTCTCTGGACTCACTGCAGTGCATCCCCAGTGGTGCCAGTGCACTCTCTGGACTCACTGCACTGCATCCCCAGTGGTGCCAGTGCACTCTCTGGACTCACTGCAGGGCATCCCCAGTGGTGCCAGTGCACTGTCTGGACTCACTGCAGTGTATCCCCAGTGGTGCCAGTGCACTCTCTGGACTCACTGTACTGCACCCCCAGTGGTGCCAGTGCACTCACTGGACTGACTGCACTGCATCCCCAGTGGTGCCAGTGCACTCTCTGGACTCACTGCACTGCATCCCCACTGGTGCCAGTGTACTCTCTGGACTCACTGCACTGCATCCCCAGTGGTGCCAGTGCACTCACTGGACTCACTGGACACATCCCCAGTGGTGCCAGTGCACTCTCTGGACTCACTGCAGTGCATCCCCAGTGGTGCCAGTGCACTCTCTGGACTCACTGCACTGCATCCCCACTGGTGCCAGTGTACTCTCAGGACTCACTGCAGTGCATCCCCAGTGGTGCCAGTGCACTCTCTGGACTCACTGCACTGCATCCCCACTGGTGCCAGTGCACTCTCTGGACTCACTGAAGTGCATCCCCAGTTGTGCCAGTGCACTCTCTGGACTCAATGCACTGCATCCCCAGTGGTGCCAGTGCACTCTCTGGACTCACTGCACTGCATCCCCAGTGGTGCCAGTGCAATCTCTGGATTCACTGTAGTGCATCCCCAGTGGTGCCAGTGCACTCTCTGGACTCACTGCAGTGCATCCCCAGTGGTGCCAGTGTACTCTCTGGACTCACTGCAGTGCATTCCCAGTGGTGCCAGTGCACTCTTTGGACTCACTGCACTGCAGCCCCATTGGTGCCAGTGCATTCTCTGGACTCAATGCACTGCATCACAGGTGGTGCCAGTGCACTCTCTGGACTCACTGCACTGCATCCCCAATGGTGCCAGTGCACTCTCTGGACTCACTGCACTGCATCCCCAGTGGTGCCAGTGCACTCTCTGCACTCACTTCTCTGCATTCCCAGTGGTGCCAGTGAAGTCTCTGGACTCACTGCACTGCATCCACAGTGGTGCCAGTGCAATCTCTGGACTCACTGCAGTGCATCACCAGTGGTGCCAGTGCACTCTCTGGACTCACTGCACTGCATCCCCAGTGGTGCCAGTGCACTCTCTGGACTCACTGCACTGCATCCCCAGTGGTGCCAGTGCACTCTCTGGACTCACTGCACTGTATCCCCAGTGGTGCCAGTGCACTCACTGGATTCACTGCAGTGCATCCCCAGTGGTGCCAGTGCACTCTCTGGACTCACTGCACTGCATCCCCAGTGGTGCCAGTGCACTCTGTGGACTCACTGCACTGCATCCCCAGTGGTGACAGTGCACTCTCTGGACTCACTGCAGTGCATCCCCAGTGGTGACAGTGCACTCTCTGGACTCACTGCAGTGCATCCCCAGTGGTGCCAGTGCACTCTCTGGACTCACTGCACTGCATCCCCAGTGGTGCCAGTGCAGTCTCTGGAGTAACTGCAGTGCATCCCCACTGGTGCCAAAGCACTCTCTGGACTCCCGGCACCGCATCCCCAGTGGTGCCAGTGCACTCTCTGGACTCACTGCACTGCATCCCCAGTGGTGCCAGTGCACTCTCTGGAGTCACAGCACTGCATCCCCAGTGGTGCCAGTGCACTCTCTGGACTCACTGAAGTGCATTCTCAGTGGTGCCAGTGCACTCTCCGGAGTCACAGCACTGCATCCCCAGTGGTGCCAGTGCACTCTCTGGACTCACTGCACTGCATCCCCAGTGGTGACAGTGCACTCTCTGGACTCACTGCAGTGCATCCCCAGTGGTGACAGTGCACTCTCTGGACTCACTGCAGTGCATCCCCAGTGGTGCCAGTGCACTCTCTGAACTCACTGCACTGCATCCCCAGTGGTGCCAGTGCACTCTTTCAAGTCACTGCACTGCATCCCCATTAGTGCCAGTGCAGTCTCTGGACTCACTGCAGTACATCCCCAGTGGTGCCAGTGCACTCTCTGGACTCACTAAACTGCATCCCCACTGGTGCCAGTGCACTCTCTGGAGTCACAGCACTGCATCCCCAGTGGTGCCAGTGCACTCTCTAGACTCACTGCACTGCATCCCCAGTGGTGCCAGTGCACTCTGTGGACTCACTGCACTGCATCCCCAGTGGTGCCAGTGCACTCTCTGGACTCACTGCAGTGCATCCCCACTGGTGCCAGTGCACTCTCTGGACTCACTGCACTGCATCCCCAGTGGTGCCAGTGCAGTCTCTGGAGTAACTGCAGTGCATCCCCACTGGTGCCAAAGCACTCTCTGGACTCACTGCAGTGCATCCCCAGTGGTGCCACTGCACTCTCTGGACTCACTGCAGTGCATCCCCAGTGGTGCCAGTGCACTCTCTGGACTCATTGAAGTGCATTCTCAGTGGTGCCAGTGCACTCTCTGGACTCACTGCAGTGCATCCCCAGTGGTGCCAGTACACTTACTGGACTCACTGCACTGCATCCCCAGTGGTGCCAGTGCACTCTCTGGACTCACTAAACTGCATCACCAGTGGTGCCACTGCACTCTCTGGACTCACTGCACTGCTTCCCCAGTGGTGCCAGTGCACTCACTGGACTCACTGCAGTGCATTCCCACTGGTGCCAGTGCACTCTCTGGGCTCACTGCAGTGCATCCCCAGTGGTGCCAGTGCACTCTCTGGAGTCACAGCACTGCATCCCCAGTGGTACCAGTGCAAATCTCTGGACTCACTGCACTGCATCCCCAGTGGTGCCAGTGCACTCTCTGGACTCACTGCACTGCATCCCCAGTGGTGCCAGTGCAGTCTCTGGAGTAACTGCACTGCATCCCCACTGGTGCCAAAGCACTCTCTGGACTCCCAGCACCGCATCCCCAGTGGTGCCAGTGCACTCTCTGGACTCACTGCACTGCATGCCCAGTGGTGCCAGTGCACTCTCTGGACTCACTGTACTGCATACCCACTGGTGCCAGTGCACTCTGTGGACTCACTGTACTGCATCCCCAGTGGTGACAGTGCACTCTCTGGACTCACTGCAGTGCATCCCCAGTGGTGCCAGTGCACTCTCTGGACTCACTGCACTGCATCCCCAGTGGTGCCAGTGCACTCTCTTGACTCACTGCACTGAAGACCCAGTGGTGCCAGTGCACTCTCTGGACTCACTGCAGTGCATCCCCAGTGGTGCCAGTGCACTCTCTGGACTCACTGCACTGCATCCCCAGTGGTGCCAGTGCACTCTCTGGACTCACTGCAGGGCATCCCCAGTGGTGCCAGTGCACTGTCTGGACTCACTGCAGTGTATCCCCAGTGGTGCCAGTGCACTCTCTGGACTCACTGTACTGCACCCCCTGTGGTGCCAGTGCACTCACTGGACTGACTGCACTGCATCCCCAGTGGTGCCAGTGCACTCTCTGGACTCACTGCACTGCATCCCCATGGTGCCAGTGTACTCTCTGGACTCACTGCACTGCATCCCCAGTGGTGCCAGTGCACTCACTGGACTCACTGGACACATCCCCAGTGGTGCCAGTGCACTCTCTGGACTCACTGCAGTGCATCCCCAGTGGTGCCAGTGCACTCTCTGGACTCACTGCAGTGCATCCCCAGTGGTGCCAGTGTACTCTCTGGACTCACTGCAGTGCATCCCCAGTGGTGCCAGTGCACTCTCTGGACTTACTGCACTGCATCCCCAGTAGTGCCAGTGCACTCTCTGGACTCACTGCACTGCATCCCCAGTGGTGCCAGTGCACTCACTGGATTCACTGCACTGCATCCCCAGTGGTGCCAGTGCACTCTCTGGACTCACTGCACTGCATCCCCAGTGGTGCCAGTGCAGTCTGTGGACTCACTGTACTGCATCCCCAGTGGTGACAGTGCACTCTCTGAACTCACTGCAGTGCATCCCCAGTGGTGCCAGTGCACTCTCTGGACTCACTGCAGTGCATCCCCACTGGTGCCAGTGCACTCTCTGGACTCACTGCACTGCATCCCCAGTGGTGCCAGTGCACTCTCTTGAGTCACTGCACTGCATCCCCTGTGGTGCAAGAGCACTCTCTGGACTCACTGCAGTGCATCCCCAGTGGTGCCAGTGCACTCTCTGGACTCACTGCAGTGCATCCCCAGTGGTGCCAGTGCACTCTCTGGACTCATTGAAGTGCATTCTCAGTGGTGCCAGTGCACTCTCTGGACTCACTGCACTGCATCCCCAGTGGTGCCAGTACACTCACTGGACTCACTGCACTGCATCCCCAGTGGTGCCAGTGCACTCTCTGGACTCACTAAACTGCATCACCAGTGGTGCCACTGCACTCTCTGGACTCACTGCAGTGCATCACCAGTGGTGCCAGTGCACTCACTGGACTCACTGCAGTGCATCCCCGCTGGTGCCAGTGCACTCTCTGGGCTCACTGCACTGCATCCCCAGTGGTGCCAGTGCACTCTCTGGACTCACTGCACTGCATCCCCAGTGGTGCCAGTGCGCTCTCTGGAGTCACAGCACTGCATCCCCAGTGGTGCCAGTGCACTCTCAGGACTCACTGCACTGCATCCCCAGTGGTGCCAGTGCACTCTCTGGACTCACTGCACTGCATCCCCGGTGGTGCCAGTGCACTCTCTGGACTCACTGCACTGCATCCCCAGTGGTGCCAGTGCACTCTGTGGACTCACTGTACTGCATCCCCAGTGGTGACAGTGCACTCTCTGGACTCACTGCAGTGCATCCCCAGTGGTGCCAGTGCACTCTCTGGACTCACTGCAGTGCATCCCCACTGGTGCCAGTGCACTCTCTGGACTCACTGCACTGCATCCCCAGTGGTGCCAGTGCAGTCTCTGGAGTAACTGCAGTGCATCCCCACTGGTGCCAAAGCACTCTCTGGACTCACTACAGTGCATCCCCAGTGGTGCCACTGCACTCTCTGGTCTCACTGCAGTGCATCCCCAGTGGTGCCAGTGCACTCTCTGGACTCATTGAAGTGCATTCTCAGTGGTGCCAGTGCACTCTCTGGACTCACTGCAGTGCATCCCCAGTGGTGCCAGTACACTCACTGGACTCACTGCACTGCATCCCCAGTGGTGCCAGTGCACTCACTGGACTCACTGCAGTGCATCCCCGCTGGTGCCAGTGCACTCTCTGGGCTCACTGCAGTGCATCCCCAGTGGTGCCAGTGCACTCTCTGGACTCACTGCACTGCATCCCCAGTGGTGCCAGTGCGCTCTCTGGAGTCACAGCACTGCATCCCCAGTGGTGCCAGTGCAAATCTCTGGACTCACTGCACTGCATCCCCAGTGGTGCCAGTGCACTCTCTGGACTCACTGCACTGCATCCCCAGTGGTGCCAGTGCAGTCTCTGGAGTAACTGCACTGCATCCCCACTGGTGCCAAAGCACTCTCTGGACTCCCAGCACCGCATCCCCCGTGGTGCCAGTGCACTCTCTGGACTCACTGCACTGCATGCCCAGTGGTGCCAGTGCACTCTCTGGACTCACTGTACTGCATACCCACTGGTGCCAGTGCACTCTGTGGACTCACTGTACTGCATCCCCAGTGGTGCCAGTGCACTCTCTGGACTCACTGAAGTGCATCCCCAGTGGTGCCAGTGCACTCTCTGGACTCACTGCAGTGCATCCCCAGTGGTGCCAGTGCACTCTCTTGACTCACTGCACTGAAGCCCCAGTGGTGCCAGTGCACTCTCTGGACTCACTGCAGTGCATCCCCAGTGGTGCCAGTGCACTCTCTGGACTCACTGCACTGCATCCCCAGTGGTGCCAGTGCACTCTCTGGACTCACTGCAGGGCATCCCCAGTGGTGCCAGTGCACTGTCTGGACTCACTGCAGTGCATCCCCAGTGGTGCCAGTGCACTCTCTGGACTCACTGTACTGCACCCCCAGTGGTGCCAGTGCACTCACTGGACTGACTGCACTGCATCCCCAGTGGTGCCAGTGCACTCTCTGGACTCACTGCACTGCATCCCCACTGGTGCCAGTGTACTCTCTGGACTCACTGCACTGCATCCCCAGTGGTGCCAGTGCACTCACTGGACTCACTGGACACATCCCCAGTGGTGCCAGTGCACTCTCTGGACTCACTGCAGTGCATCCCCAGTGGTGCCAGTGCACTCTCTGGACTCACTGCACTGCATCCCCAGTGGTGCCAGTGTACTCTCAGGACTCACTGCAGTGCATCCCCAGTGGTGCCAGTGCACTCTCTGGACTCACTGCACTGCATCCCCACTGGTGCCAGTGCACTCTCTGGACTCACTGAAGTGCATCCCCAGTTGTGCCAGTGCACTCTCTGGACTCAATGCACTGCATCCCCAGTGGTGCCAGTGCACTCTCTGGACTCACTGCACTGCATCCCCAGTGGTGCCAGTGCAATCTCTGGATTCACTGTAGTGCATCCCCAGTGGTGCCAGTGCACTCTCTGGACTCACTGCAGTGCATCCCCAGTGGTGCCAGTGTACTCTCTGGACTCACTGCAGTGCATTCCCAGTGGTGCCAGTGCACTCTTTGGACTCACTGCACTGCAGCCCCATTGGTGCCAGTGCATTCTCTGGACTCACTGCACTGCATCACAGGTGGTGCCAGTGCACTCTCTGGACTCACTGCACTGCATCCCCAATGGTGCCAGTGCACTCTCTGGACTCACTGCACTGCATCCCCAGTGGTGCCAGTGCACTCTCTGCACTCACTTCTCTGCATTCCCAGTGGTGCCAGTGAAGTCTCTGGACTCACTGCACTGCATCCACAGTGGTGCCAGTGCAATCTCTGGACTCACTGCAGTGCATCACCAGTGGTGCCAGTGCACTCTCTGGACTCACTGCACTGCATCCCCAGTGGTGCCAGTGCACTCTCTGGACTCACTGCACTGCATCCCCAGTGGTGCCAGTGCACTCTCTGGACTCACTGCACTGTATCCCCAGTGGTGCCAGTGCACTCACTGGATTCACTGCAGTGCATCCCCAGTGGTGCCAGTGCACTCTCTGGACTCACTGCACTGCATCCCCAGTGGTGCCAGTGCACTCTGTGGACTCACTGCACTGCATCCCCAGTGGTGACAGTGCACTCTCTGGACTCACTGCAGTGCATCCCCAGTGGTGCCAGTGCACTCTCTGGACTCACTGCACTGCATCCCCAGTGGTGCCAGTGCAGTCTCTGGAGTAACTGCAGTGCATCCCCACTGGTGCCAAAGCACTCTCTGGACTCCCGGCACCGCATCCCCAGTGGTGCCAGTGCACTCTCTGGACTCACTGCACTGCATCCCCAGTGGTGCCAGTGCACTCTCTGGAGTCACAGCACTGCATCCCCAGTGGTGCCAGTGCACTCTCTGGACTCACTGAAGTGCATCCCCAGTGGTGCCAGTGCACTCTCTGGACTCACTGAAGTGCATTCTCAGTGGTGCCAGTGCACTCTCCGGAGTCACAGCACTGCATCCCCAGTGGTGCCAGTGCACTCTCTGGACTCACTGCACTGCATCCCCAGTGGTGACAGTGCACTCTCTGGACTCACTGCAGTGCATCCCCAGTGGTGACAGTGCACTCTCTGGACTCACTGCAGTGCATCCCCAGTGGTGCCAGTGCACTCTCTGAACTCACTGCACTGCATCCCCAGTGGTGCCAGTGCAGTCTCTGGAGTAACTGCAGTGCATCCCCACTGGTGCCAAAGCACTCTCTGGACTCCCGGCACCGCATCCCCAGTGGTGCCAGTGCACTCTCTGGACTCACTAAACTGCATCCCCAGTGGTGCCAGTGCACTCTCTGGAGTCACAGCACTGCATCCCCAGTGGTGCCAGTGCACTCTCTGGACTCACTGCACTGCATCCCCAGTGGTGCCAGTGCACTCTGTGGACTCACTGCACTGCATCCCCAGTGGTGCCAGTGCACTCTCTGGACTCACTGTAGTGCATCCCCAGTGGTGCCACTGCACTCTCTGGACTCACTGCAGTGCATCCCCAGTGGTGCCAGTGCACTCTCTGGACTCATTGAAGTGCATTCTCAGTGGTGCCAGTGCACTCTCTGGACTCACTGCAGTGCATCCCCAGTGGTGCCAGTACACTCACTGGACTCACTGCACTGCATCCCCAGTGGTGCCAGTGCACTCTCTGGACTCACTAAACTGCATCACCAGTGGTGCCACTGCACTCTCTGGACTCACTGCACTGCTTCCCCAGTGGTGCCAGTGCACTCACTGGACTCACTGCAGTGCATTCCCACTGGTGCCAGTGCACTCTCTGGGCTCACTGCAGTGCATCCCCAGTGGTGCCAGTGCACTCTCTGGAGTCACAGCACTGCATCCCCAGTGGTACCAGTGCAAATCTCTGGACTCACTGCACTGCATCCCCAGTGGTGCCAGTGCACTCTCTGGACTCACTGCACTGCATCCCCGGTGGTGCCAGTGCAGTCTCTGGAGTAACTGCACTGCATCCCCAGTGGTGCCAGTGCAGTCTGTGGACTCACTGTACTGCATCCCCAGTGGTGCCAGTGCACTCACTGGACTCACTGGACACATCCCCAGTGGTGCCAGTGCACTCTCTGGACTCACTGCAGTGCATCCCCAGTGGTGCCAGTGCACTCTCTGGACTCACTGCAGTGCATCCCCAGTGGTGCCAGTGTACTCTCTGGACTCACTGCAGTGCATCCCCAGTGGTGCCAGTGCACTCTCTGGACTCACTGCACTGCATCCCCACTGGTGCCAGTGCACTCTCTGGACTCACTGCACTGCATCCCCACTGGTGCCAGTGCACTCTCTGGACTCACTGAAGTGCATCCCCAGTGGTGCCAGTGCACTCTCTGGACTCACTGCAGTGCATCCCCAGTGGAGCCAGTGCACTCTCTGGACTCACTGCAGTGCATCCGCAGTGGTGCCATTGCACTCTCTGGACTCACTGCACTGCATCTCCAGTGGTGCCAGTGCACTCTCTGGACTCACTGCACTGCATCCCCAGTGCTGCCAGTGCACTCTCTTGAGTCACTGCACTGCATCCCCTGTGGTGCAAGAGCACTCTCTGGACTCATAGCAGTGCATCACCAGTGGTGCCAGTGCACTCTCTGGACTCACTGCACTGCATCACCAGTGGTGCCAGTGCACTCTCTGGACTCACTGCACTGCATCCCCAGTGGCGCTAGTGCACTGTGTGGACTCACTGTACTGCAACCCCAGTGGTGCCAGAGCACTCTCTGGACTCACTGCAGTGCATCCCCAGTGGTGCCAGTGCACTCTCAGGACTCACTGCACTGCATCCTCAGTGGTGCCAGTGCACTCTCTGGACTCACTGCACTGCATCCCCAGTAGTGACAGTGCACTCTCTGGACTCACTGCAGTGCATCCCCAGTGGTGCCAGTGCACTCTCTGGACTTACTGCACTGCATCCCCAGTGGTGCCAGTGCACTCTCTGGACTCACTGCACTGCATCCCCAGTGGTGCCAGTGCACTCACTGGATTCACTGCACTGCATCCCCAGTGGTGCCAGTGCACTCTCTGGACTCACTGCACTGCATCCCCAGTGGTGCCAGTGCAGTCTGTGGACTCACTGTACTGCATCCCCAGTGGTGACAGTGCACTCTCTGAACTCACTGCACTGCATCCCCAGTGGTGCCAGTGCACTCTCTGGACTCACTGCAGTGCATCCCCACTGGTGCCAAAGCACTCTCTGGACTCACTGCAGTGCATCCCCAGTGGTGCCACTGCACTCTCTGGACTCACTGCAGTGCATCCCCAGTGGTGCCAGTGCACTCTCTGGACTCATTGAAGTGCATTCTCAGTGGTGCCAGTGCACTCTCTGGACTCACTGCAGTGCATCCCCAGTGGTGCCAGTGCACTCTCTGGACTCACTAAACTGCATCACCAGTGGTGCCACTGCACTCTCTGGACTCACTGCACTGCATCCCCACTGGTGCCAGTGTACTCACTGGACTCACTGCACTGCATCCCCAGTGGTGCCAGTGCACTCTCTGGACTCACTAAACTGCATCACCAGTGGTGCCACTGCACTCTCTGGACTCACTGCAGTGCATCACCAGTGGTGCCAGTGCACTCACTGGACTCACTGCAGTGCATCCCCGCTGGTGCCAGTGCACTCTCTGGGCTCACTGCACTGCATCCCCAGTGGTGCCAGTGCACTCTCTGGACTCACTGCACTGCATCCCCAGTGGTGCCAGTGCGCTCTCTGGAGTCACAGCACTGCATCCCCAGTGGTGCCAGTGCAAATATCTGGACTCACTGCACTGCATCCCCAGTGGTGCCAGTGCACTCTCTGGACTCACTGCACTGCATCCCCGGTGGTGCCAGTGCACTCTCTGGACTCACGGCACTGCATCCCCAGTGGTGCCAGTGCACTCTGTGGACTCACTGTACTGCATCCCCAGTGGTGACAGTGCACTCTCTGGACTCACTGCAGTGCATCCCCAGTGGTGCCAGTGCACTCTCTGGACTCACTGCACTGCATCCCCACTGGTGCCAGTGCACTCTCTGGACTCACTGCACTGCATCCCCAGTGGTGCCAGTGCAGTCTCTGGAGTAACTGCAGTGCATCCCCACTGGTGCCAAAGCACTCTCTGGACTCACTGCAGTGCATCCCCAGTGGTGCCACTGCACTCTCTGGACTCACTGCAGTGCATCCCCAGTGGTGCCAGTGCACTCTCTAGACTCATTGAAGTGCATTCTCAGTGGTGCCAGTGCACTCTCTGGACTCACAGCAGTGCATCCCCAGTGGTGCCAGTACACTCACTGGACTCACTGCACTGCATCCCCAGTGGTGCCAGTGCACTCTCTGGACTCACTAAACTGCATCACCAGTGGTGCCTCTGAACTCTCTGGACTCACTGCACTGCTTCTCCAGTGGTGCCAGTGCACTCACTGGACTCACTGCAGTGCATCCCCGCTGGTGCCAGTGCACTCTCTGGGCTCACTGCAGTGCATCCCCAGTGGTGCCAGTGCACTCTCTGGACTCACTGCACTGCATCCCCAGTGGTGCCAGTGCGCTCTCTGGAGTCACAGCACTGCATCCCCAGTGGTGCCAGTGCAAATCTCTGGACTCACTGCACTGCATCCCCAGTGGTGCCAGTGCACTCTCTGGACTCACTGCACTGCATCCCCAGTGGTGCCAGTGCAGTCTCTGGAGTAACTGCACTGCATCCCCACTGGTGCCAAAGCACTCTCTGGACTCCCAGCACCGCATCCCCCGTGGTGCCAGTGCACTCTCTGGACTCACTGCACTGCATGCCCCAGTGGTGCCAGTGCACTCTCTGGACTCACTGTACTGCATACCCACTGGTGCCAGTGCACTCTGTGGACTCACTGTACTGCATCCCCAGTGGTGACAGTGCACTCTCTGGACTCACTGCAGTGCATCCCCAGTGGTGCCAGTGCACTCTCTGGACTCACTGCAGTGCATCCCCAGTGGTGCCAGTGCACTCTCTTGACTCACTGCACTGAAGCCCCAGTGTTGCCAGTGCACTCTCTGGACTCACTGCAGTGCATCCCCAGTGGTGCCAGTGCACTCTCTGAACTCACTGCACTGCATCCCCAGTGGTGCCAGTGCACTCTCTGGACTCACTGCAGGGCATCCCCAGTGGTGCCAGTGCACTGTCTGGACTCACAGCACTGCATCCCCAGTGGTGCCAGTGCACTCTCTGGACTCACTGGACACATCCCCAGTGGTGCCAGTGCACTCTCTGGACTCACTGCAGTGCATCCCCAGTGGTGACAGTGCACTCTCTGGACTCACTGCAGTGCATCCCCAGTGGTGACAGTGCACTCTCTGGACTCACTGCAGTGCATCCCCAGTGGTGCCAGTGCACTCTCTGGACTCACTGCACTGCATCCCCAGTGGTGCCAGTGCAGTCTCTGGAGTAACTGCAGTGCATCCCCACTGGTGCCAAAGCACTCTCTGGACTCCCGGCACCGCATCCCCAGTGGTGCCAGTGCACTCTCTGGACTCACTAAACTGCATCCCCAGTGGTGCCAGTGCACTCTCTGGAGTCACAGCACTGCATCCCCAGTGGTGCCAGTGTACTCTCTGGACTCACTGAAGTGCATCCCCAGTGGTGCCAGTGCACTCTCTGGACTCACTGAAGTGCATTCTCAGTGGTGCTAGTGCACTCTCCGGAGTCACAGCACTGCATCCCCAGTGGTGCCAGTGCACTCTCTGGACTCACTGCACTGCATCCCCAGTGGTGACAGTGCACTCTCTGGACTCACTGCAGTGCATCCCCAGTGGTGACAGTGCACTCTCTGGACTCACTTCAGTGCATCCCCAGTGGTGCCAGTGCACTCTCTGGACTCACTGCACTGCATCCCCAGTGGTGCCAGTGCACTCTCTGGAGTCACAGCACTGCATCCCCAGTGGTGCCAGTGCACTCTCTGGACTCACTGAAGTGCATCCCCAGTGGTGCCAGTGCACTCTCTGGACTCACTGAAGTGCATTCTCAGTGGTGCCAGTGCACTCTCTGGACTCACTTCAGTGCATCCCCAGTGGTGCCAGTACACTCTCTGGACTCACTGCAGTGCATCCCCAGTGGTGCCAGTGCACTCTCTGGACTCACTGCAGTGCATCCCCAGTGGAGCCAGTGCACTCTCTGGACTCACTGCAGTGCATCCGCAGTGGTGCCATTGCACTCTCTGGACTCACTGCACTGCATCTCAAGTGGTGCCAGTGCACTCTCTACACTCACTGCACTGCATCCCCAGTGCTGCCAGTGCACTCTCTTGAGTCACTGCACTGCATCCCCTGTGGTGCAAGAGCACTCTCTGGACTCACAGCAGTGCATCACCAGTGGTGCCAGTGCAATCTCTGGACTCACTGCACTGCATCCCCAGTGGTGACAGTGCACTCTCTGGACTCACTGCAGTGCATCCCCAGTGGTGCCAGTGCACTCTCTGGACTCACTGCACTGCATCCCCAGTGGTGCCAGTGCACTCTCTGGACTCACTGCACTGCATCCCCGGTGGTGCCAGTGCAGTCTCTGGAGTAACTGCACTGCATCCCCACTGGTACCAAAGCACTCTCTGAACTCCCAGCACCGCATCCCCAGTGGTGCCAGTGCACTCTCTGGACTCACTGCACTGCATCCCCAGTGGTGCCAGTGCACTCTCTGGACTCACTGCACTGCATCCCCAGTGTTGCCAGTGCACTCTCTGGACTCACTGCAGTGCATCCCCAGTGGTGCCAGTGCACTCTCTGGACTCACTGCAGTGCATCCCCAGTGGTGCCAGTGCACTCTCTGGACTCACTGAAGTGCATTCTCAGTGGTGCCAGTACACTCACTGGACCCACTGCACTGCATCCCCAGTGGTGCCAGTGCACTCACTGGACTTACTGCAGTGCATCCCCACTGGTGCCAGTGCACTCTCTGGGCTCACTGCAGTGCATCCCCAGTGGTGCCAGTGCACTCTCTGGACTCACTGAAGTGCATCCCCAGTGGTGCCAGTGCACTCTCTGGACTCACTGCACTGCATCCCCAGTGCTGCCAGTGCACTCTCTGGACTCACTGCACTGCATCCCCAGTAGTGCTAGTGCACTCTGTGGACTCACTGCAGTGCATCCCCAGTGGTGCCAGTGCACTCTCTGGACTCACTGCAGTGCATCCCCAGTGGTGCCAGTGCACTCTCTGGACTCACTGCAGTGCATCCCCAGTGGTGCCAGTACACTCTCTGGACTCACTGCAGTGCATCCCCAGTGGTGCCAGTGCACTCTCTGGACTCACTGCAGTGCATCCCCAGTGGTGCCAGTGCACTCTCTGGACTCACTGCACTGCATCCCCAGTGGTGCCAGTGCAGTCTCTGGAGTAACTGCAGTGCATCCCCACTGGTGCCAAAGCACTCTCTGGACTCCCGGCACCGCATCCCCAGTGGTGCCAGTGCACTCTCTGGACTCACTGCACTGCATCCCCAGTGGTGCCAGTGCACTCTCTGGAGTCACAGCACTGCATCCCCAGTGGTGCCAGTGCACTCTCTGGACTCACTGAAGTGCATCCCCAGTGGTGCCAGTGCACTCTCTGGACTCACTGAAGTGCATTCTCAGTGGTGCCAGTGCACTCTCTGGACTCACTTCAGTGCATCCCCAGTGGTGCCAGTGCAATCTCTGGACTCACTGCAGTGCATCCCCAGTGGTGCCAGTGCACTCTCTGGAGTCACTGCAGTGCATCCCCAGTGGAGCCAGTGCACTCTCTGGACTCACTGCAGTGCATCACCAGTGGTGCCAGTGCACTCTCTGGACTCACTGCACTGCATCCCCAGTGGTGCCAGTGCACTCTCTGGACTCACTGCACTGCATCCCCAGTGGTGCTAGTGCACTGTGTGGACTCACTGTACTGCATCCCCAGTGGTGCCAGTGCAATCTCTGGACTCACTGCACTGCATCCCCAGTGGTGCCAGTGCACTCTCAGGACTCACTGCACTGCATCCCCAGTGGTGCCAGTGCACTCTCTGGACTCACTGCACTGCATCCCCAGTAGTGACAGTGCACTCTCTGGACTCACTGCAGTGCATCCCCAGTGGTGCCAGTGCACTCTCTGGACTCACTGCAGTGCATCCCCAGTGGTGCCAGTGTACTCTCTGGACTCATTGAAATGCATTCTCAGTGGTGCCAGTGCACTCTCTGGACTCACTGCAGTGCATCCCCAGTGGTGCCAGTGCACTCTCTGGACTCACTGCACTGCATCCCCAGTGGTGCCAGTGCAATCTCTGGACTCACTGCAGTGCATCCCCAGTGGTGCCACTGCACTCTCTGGACTCACTGCACTGCTTCCCCAGTGGTGCCAGTGCACTCTCTGGACTCACTGCAGTGCATCCCCACTGGTGCCAGTGCACTCTCTGGGCTCACTGCAGTGCATCCCCAGTGGTGCCAGTGCACTCTCTGGACTCACTGCACTGCATCCCCAGTGGTGCCAGTTCGCTCTCTGGAGTCACAGCACTGCATCCCCAGTGGTGCCAGTGCACTCTCTGGACTCACTGCACTGCATCCCCAGTGGTGCCAGTGCACTCTCTGGACTCACTGCACTGCATCCCCGGTGGTGCCATTGCAATCTCTGGAGTAACTGCACTGCATCCCCAGTGCTGCCAGTGCACTCTCTGGACTCACTGCACTGCATCCCCAGTAGTGCTAGTGCACTCTGTGGACTCACTGCAGTGCATCCCCAGTGGTGCCAGTGCACTCTCTGGACTCACTGCAGTGCATCCCCAGTGGTGCCAGTGCACTCTCTGGACTCACTGCAGTGCATCCCCAGTGGAGCCAGTGCACTCTCTGGACTCACTGCAGTGCATCCGCAGTGGTGCCATTGCACTCTCTGGACTCACTGCACTGCATCCCCAGTGGTGCCAGTGCACTCTCTGGACTCACTGCACTGCATCCCCAGTGCTGCCAGTGCACTCTCTTTAGTCACTGCACTGCATCCCCTGTGGTGCAAGAGCACTCTCTGGACTCACAGCAGTGCATCACCAGTGGTGCCAGTGCACTCTCTGGACTCAATGCACTGCATCCCCAGTGGTGCCAGTGCACTCTCTGGACTCACTGCACTGCATCCCTAGTGGTGCCAGGGCACTCTCTGCAGACACTGCAGTGCATCCCCAACGGTGACAGTGCACTCTCTGGACTCACTGCAGTGCATCCCCAGTGGTGCCAGTGCACTCTCTGGACTCACTGCACTGCATCCCCAGTGCTGCCAGTGCACTCTCTGGACTCACTGCACTGCATCCCCAGTAGTGCTAGTGCACTCTGTGGACTCACTGCAGTGCATCCCCTGTGGTGCCAGTGCACTCTCTGGACTCACTGCAGTGCATCCCCAGTGGTGCCAGTGCACTCTCTGGACTCACTGCACTGCATCCCCAGTGGTGCCAGTGCACTCTCTGGACTCATTGCAGTGCATCCCCAGTGGTGCCAGTGCACTCTCTGGACTCACTGCAGTGCATCCCCAGTGGAGCCAGTGCACTCTCTGGACTCACTGCAGTGCATCCGCAGTGGTGCCATTGCACTCTCTGGACTCACTGCACTGCATCCCCAGTGGTGCCAGTGCAATCTCTGGACTCACTGCACTGCATCCCCAGTGCTGCCAGTGCACTCTCTTGAGTCACTGCACTGCATCCCCTGTGGTGCAAGAGCACTCTCTGGACTCACAGCAGTGCATCCCCAGTGGTGCCAGTGCACTCTCTGGACTCACTGCACTGCATCCCCAGTGGTGCTAGTGCACTGTGTGGACTCACTGTACTGCATCCCCAGTGGTGCCAGTGCAATCTCTGGACTCACTGCAGTGCATCCCCAGTGGTGCCAGGGCACTCTCTGGACTCACTGAAGTGCATTCTCAGTGGTGCCAGTGCACTCTCTGGACTCACTGCACTGCATCCCCAGTAGTGACAGTGCACTCTCTGGACTCACTGCAGTGCATCCCCAGTGGTGCCAGTGCACTCTCTGGACTCACTGCACTGCTTCCCCAGTGGTGCCAGTGCACTCTTTCGAGTCACTGCAGTGCATCCCCAGTGGTGCCAGTGCACTCTCTGGACTCACTGGAGTGCATCACCTGTGGTGCCAGTGCACTCTCTGGACTCACTGCAGTGCATCCCCAGTTGTGCCAGTGCGCTCTCTGGAGTGACTGCACTGCATCCCCAGTGGTGCCAGTGCACTCTCTGGACTCGCGTCACTGCATCCCCAGTGGTGCCAGTGCACTCTCTGGACTCGCGTCACTGCATCCCCAGTGGTGCCAGTGCACTCTCTGGACTCACTGAAGTGCATCCCCAGTGGTGCTAGTGCACTCTGGACTCACTGCAGTGCATCCCCAGTGGTGCCAGTGCACTCCCTGGACTCACTGCAGTGCATTCCCGGTGGTGCCAGTGCACTCTCTGGACTCACTGCAGTGCATCCCCAGTGGTGCTAGTGCACTCTGGACTCACTGCAGTGCATCCCCAGTGGTGCCAGTGCACTCTCTGGACTCACTGCACTGCATACCCAGTGGTGCCAGTGCACTCTCTGGACTCACTGTACTGCATCCCCAGTGGTGCCAGTGCACTCTCTGGACTCACCGCACTGCACCCTGAGTGGTGCCAGTGCACTCTCTAGAGTCACTGCGCTGCATCCCCAGTGGTGCCAGTGCACTCTCTGGACTCACTGTACTGCATCCCCAGTGGTGCCAAAGCACTCTCTGGACTCCCGCCACCGCATCCCCAGTGGTTCCAGTGCACTCTCTGGACTCACTGCACTGCATCCCCTGTGGTGCCAGTGCACTCTCTGGACTCACTGCACCGCATCCCCAGTGGTGCCAGTGCACTCTCTGGAGTGACTGCAGTGCATCCCCAGTGGTGCCAGTGCACTCTCTGGACTCGCGTCAATGCATCCCCAGAGGAGCTAATGCACTCTGGACTCACTGCACTGCATCCCGAGTGGTGCCAGTGCACTCTCTGGACTCACTGCAGTGCATCCCTAGTGGTGCCAGTGCACTCTCTGGACTCACTGCACTGCATCCCCTGTGCTGCCAGGGCTCTCTCTGAACTCACTGCACTGCATCCACAGTGGTGCCAGTGCACTCTCTGGACGCACTGCAGTGCATCACCAGTGGTGCCAGTGCACTCTCTGGTCTCACTGCACTGCATCCCTAGTGGTGCCAGGGCACTCTCTGCAGACACTGCAGTGCATCCCCAACGGTGACAGTGCACTCTCTGGACTCACTGCACTGCATCCCCAGTGGTGCCACTGCACTCTCTGGACTCACTGCAGTGCATCCCCAGTGGTGCCAGTGCACACTCTGGACTCACTGCAGTGCATCCCCAGTGGTGCCAGTGCACTCTCTGGACTCACTGCACTGCATACCCAGTGGTGCCAGTGCACTCTCTGGACTCACTGCACTACTCCAGCCGCGGCAGTCGCTCCAGCCGCGGTAGCCCTCCAGCCTCGGCAGCCGCGGCAGCCGCGGCAGCCGCTCCAGCCGCGGTAGCCGCTCCGTCCGCAGCATACGCGGCAGACTCTCCAACCGCGGCAGCCGCACCAGCCGCGAAAGCCGCGGCAGCCGCTCCAAACGCGGCAGGCGCTCCAACCGCGGCAACCGCTCCAGCCGTGGCAGCCGCTCCACTCGGTAGCGGCTGGAGCGGCTGCCGCGGCTGGAGCGGCTGCCGCGGCTGGAGGGGCTAACGCGGCTGGAGAGGCTGACGCGGTTGAAGCGTCTAGAGCGTCTGCCGCGGCTGGAGGGGCTACCGCGGCTGGAGCGGTTGACGCGGCTGGAGCGGAAACCGAGGCTGGAGCGCCACTCTCTGGACTCACTGCACTGCATCCCCAGTGGCGCTAGTGCACTCTCTGGACTCACTGCAGTGCATCCCCAGTGGTGCCAGTGCACTCTCTGGACACACTGAAGTGCATTTTCAGTGGTGCCAGTGCACTCTCTGGACTCACTGCACTGCATCCCCAGTGCTGCCAGTGCACTCTCTGGACTCACTGCACTGCATCCCCAGTGGTGCCAGTGCACTCTCTGGACTCACTGCACTGCATCCCCAGTCCTGCCAGTGCACTCTCTTGACTCACTGCACTGCATCCCCAGCGGTGCCAGTGCACTCTCTGGACTCACTGAAGTGCATTCTCAGTGGAGCCAGTGCACTCTCTGGACTCACTGCACTGCATCCCCAGTGGTGCCAGTGCACTCTCTGGACTCACTGCAGTGCATCCCAAGTGGTGCCAATGCACTCTCTGGACTCACTGCAGTGCATCCCCAGTGGTGCCAGTACACTCACTGGACTCACTGCACTGCATCCCCAGTGGTGCCAGTGCAGTCTCTGCACTCACTGAAGTGCATCTCCAGTGGTGCCAGAGCACTCTCTGGACTCACTGCACTGCATCCCCACTGGTGCCAGTGCACTCTCTGGACTCACTGCACTGCATCCCCAGTGGTGCCAGTGCACTCTCTGGACTCACTGCACTGCATCTCCAATGGTGCCAGTGCACTCTCTGGACTCACTGCACTGCATCCCCAGTGGTGCCAATGCACTCTCTGGACTCACTGCTGTGCATCCCCAGTGGTGCCAGTACACTCACTGGACTGACTGAAGTGCATTCCCAGTGGTGACATTGAAGTCTTTGGACTCACTGCACTCCATCCCCACTGGTGCCTTTGCACTCCCTGGACTCACTGCACTGCTCCAGCCGCGGCAGCCGCTCCAGCCGCGGTAGCCCTCCAGCCGTGGCAGCCGCTCCACTCGGTAGCGGCTGGAGCGGCTGCCGCGGCTGGAGCGGCTGGAGCGGCTGCCGCGGCTGGAGCGGCTGCCGCGGATGGAGAGGCTGGCGCGGCTGGAGGGGCTGGAGCGGCTGCCGCGGCTGGAGCGGCTGGAGCGGCTGCCGCGGCTGGAGCGTCTGCCGCGGCTGGAGGGGCTACCGCGGGGTTGACTCGGCTGGAGCGGATGCCGAGGCTGGAACGGCACTCTCTGGACTCACTGAAATGCATTCTCAGTGGTGCCAGTGCACTCTCTGGACTCACTGCTCTGCATCCCCAGTGGTGCTAGTGCACTCTCTGGACTCACTGCAGTGCATCCCCAGTGGTGCCATTGCACTCTCTGGACTCACTGCACCGCATTCCCACTGGTGCCAGTGCGCTCTCTGGACTCACTGCACTGCATCCCCAGTGGTGCCAGTGCGCTCTCAGGACTCACTGCAGGGCATCCCCAGTGGTGCCAGTGCACTCTCTGGACTCACTGCACTGCATCCCCAGTCCTGCCAGTGCACTCTCTTGACTCACTGCAGTGCATCCCCAGTGGTGCCAGTACACTCACTGGACTGACTGAAGTGCATCCCCAGTGGTGTCAGTGCACTCACTGGAGTCACTGCACTGCATCCCCAGTGGTGCAAGTGCACTCCCTGGACTCACTGCACTGCATTCCCAGTGGTGACAGTGAAGTCTTTGGACTCACTGCACTCCATCCCCACTGGTGCCTTTGCACTCCCTGGACTCACTGCACTGCTCCAGCCGCGGCAGCCGCTCCAGCCGCGGTAGCCCTCCAGCCGTGGCAGCCGCTCCACTCGGTAGCGGCTGGAGCGGCTGCCGCGGTTGGAGCGGCTGGAGCGGCTGCCGCGGCTGGAGCGGCTGCCGCGGATGGAGAGGCTGGCGAGGCTGGAGGGGCTGGAGCGGCTGCCGCGGCTGGAGCGGCTGGAGCGGCTGCCGCGGCTGGAGCGTCTGCCGCGGCTGGAGGGCCTACCGCGGGGTTGACTCGGCTGGAGCGGATACCGAGGCTGGAACGGCACTCTCTGGACTCACTGAAATGCATTCTCAGTGGTGCCAGTGCACTCTCTGGACTCACTGCTCTGCATCCCCAGTGGTGCTAGTGCACTCTGGACTCACTGCAGTGCATCCCCAGTGGTGCCAGTGCACTCTCTGGACTCACTGCACCGCATTCCCACTGGTGTCAGTGCACTCTGTGGACTCACTGCACTGCATCCCCAGTGGTGTCAGTGCACTCTCTGGACTCCCGGCACCGTATCCCCAGTGGTGCCAGTGCATTCGCTGGACTCACGGCACTGCATCCACAGTGGTGCCAGTGCACTCTCTGGACTCACTGAAGTGCATTCTCAGTGGAGCCAGTGCACTCTCTGGACTCACTGCACTGCATCCCCAGTGGTGCCAGTGCACTCTCTGGACTCACTGCAGTGCATCCCAAGTGGTGCCAATGCACTCTCTGGACTCACTGCAGTGCATCCCCAGTGGTGCCAGTACACTCACTGGACTCACTGCACTGCATCCCCAGTGGTGCCAGTGCAGTCTCTGCACTCACTGAAGTGCATCTCCAGTGGTGCCAGAGCACTCTCTGGACTCACTGCAGTGCATCCCAGTGGTGCCAGTGCACTCTCTGGACACTCTGCACTGCATCCCCACTGGTGCCAGTGCACTCTCTGGACTCACTGCACTGCATCCCCAGTGGTGCCAGTGCACTCTCTGGACTCACTGCACTGCATCTCCAATGGTGCCAGTGCACTCTCTGGACTCACTGCACTGCATCCCCAGTGGTGCCAATGCACTCTCTGGACTCACTGCTGTGCATCCCCAGTGGTGCCAGTACACTCACTGGACTGACTGAAGTGCATTCCCAGTGGTGACATTGAAGTCTTTGGACTCACTGCACTCCATCCCCACTGGTGCCTTTGCACTCCCTGGACTCACTGCACTGCTCCAGCCGCGGCAGCCGCTCCAGCCGCGGTAGCCCTCCAGCCGTGGCAGCCGCTCCACTCGGTAGCGGCTGGAGCGGCTGCCGCGGCTGGAGCGGCTGGAGCGGCTGCCGCGGCTGGAGCGGCTGCCGCGGATGGAGAGGCTGGCGCGGCTGGAGGGGCTGGAGCGGCTGCCGCGGCTGGAGCGGCTGGAGCGGCTGCCGCGGCTGGAGCGTCTGCCGCGGCTGGAGGGGCTACCGCGGGGTTGACTCGGCTGGAGCGGATGCCGAGGCTGGAACGGCACTCTCTGGACTCACTGAAATGCATTCTCAGTGGTGCCAGTGCACTCTCTGGACTCACTGCTCTGCATCCCCAGTGGTGCTAGTGCACTCTCTGGACTCACTGCAGTGCATCCCCAGTGGTGCCATTGCACTCTCTGGACTCACTGCACCGCATTCCCACTGGTGCCAGTGCGCTCTCTGGACTCACTGCACTGCATCCCCAGTGGTGCCAGTGCGCTCTCAGGACTCACTGCAGGGCATCCCCAGTGGTGCCAGTGCACTCTCTGGACTCACTGCACTGCATCCCCAGTCCTGCCAGTGCACTCTCTTGACTCACTGCAGTGCATCCCCAGTGGTGCCAGTACACTCACTGGACTGACTGAAGTGCATCCCCAGTGGTGTCAGTGCACTCACTGGAGTCACTGCACTGCATCCCCAGTGGTGCAAGTGCACTCCCTGGACTCACTGCACTGCATTCCCAGTGGTGACAGTGAAGTCTTTGGACTCACTGCACTCCATCCCCACTGGTGCCTTTGCACTCCCTGGACTCACTGCACTGCTCCAGCCGCGGCAGCCGCTCCAGCCGCGGTAGCCCTCCAGCCGTGGCAGCCGCTCCACTCGGTAGCGGCTGGAGCGGCTGCCGCGGTTGGAGCGGCTGGAGCGGCTGCCGCGGCTGGAGCGGCTGCCGCGGATGGAGAGGCTGGCGAGGCTGGAGGGGCTGGAGCGGCTGCCGCGGCTGGAGCGGCTGGAGCGGCTGCCGCGGCTGGAGCGTCTGCCGCGGCTGGAGGGCCTACCGCGGGGTTGACTCGGCTGGAGCGGATACCGAGGCTGGAACGGCACTCTCTGGACTCACTGAAATGCATTCTCAGTGGTGCCAGTGCACTCTCTGGACTCACTGCTCTGCATCCCCAGTGGTGCTAGTGCACTCTGGACTCACTGCAGTGCATCCCCAGTGGTGCCAGTGCACTCTCTGGACTCACTGCACCGCATTCCCACTGGTGTCAGTGCACTCTGTGGACTCACTGCACTGCATCCCCAGTGGTGTCAGTGCACTCTCTGGACTCCCGGCACCGTATCCCCAGTGGTGCCAGTGCATTCGCTGGACTCACGGCACTGCATCCACAGTGGTGCCAGTGCACTCTCTGGACTCACTGAAGTGCATTCTCAGTGGAGCCAGTGCACTCTCTGGACTCACTGCACTGCATCCCCAGTGGTGCCAGTGCACTCTCTGGACTCACTGCAGTGCATCCCAAGTGGTGCCAATGCACTCTCTGGACTCACTGCAGTGCATCCCCAGTGGTGCCAGTACACTCACTGGACTCACTGCACTGCATCCCCAGTGGTGCCAGTGCAGTCTCTGCACTCACTGAAGTGCATCTCCAGTGGTGCCAGAGCACTCTCTGGACTCACTGCAGTGCATCACCTGTGGTGCCAGTGCACTCTCTGGACACTCTTCACTGCATCCCCACTGGTGCCAGTGCACTCTCTGGACTCACTGCACTGCATCCCCAGTGGTGCCAGTGCACTCTCTGGACTCACTGCACTGCATCTCCAATGGTGCCAGTGCACTCTCTGGACTCACTGCACTGCATCCCCAGTGGTGCCAATGCACTCTCTGGACTCACTGCTGTGCATCCCCAGTGGTGCCAGTACACTCACTGGACTGACTGAAGTGCATTCCCAGTGGTGACATTGAAGTCTTTGGACTCACTGCACTCCATCCCCACTGGTGCCTTTGCACTCCCTGGACTCACTGCACTGCTCCAGCCGCGGCAGCCGCTCCAGCCGCGGTAGCCCTCCAGCCGTGGCAGCCGCTCCACTCGGTAGCGGCTGGAGCGGCTGCCGCGGCTGGAGCGGCTGCCGCGGCTGGAGCGGCTGCCGCGGATGGAGAGGCTGGCGCGGCTGGAGGGGCTGCCGCGGCTGCCGCGGCTGGAGCGGCTGGAGCGGCTGCCGCGGCTGGAGCGTCTGCCGCGGCTGGAGGGGCTACCGCGGGGTTGACTCGGCTGGAGCGGATGCCGAGGCTGGAACGGCACTCTCTGGACTCACTGAAATGCATTCTCAGTGGTGCCAGTGCACTCTCTGGACTCACTGCTCTGCATCCCCAGTGGTGCTAGTGCACTCTCTGGACTCACTGCAGTGCATCCCCAGTGGTGCCATTGCACTCTCTGGACTCACTGCACCGCATTCCCACTGGTGCCAGTGCGCTCTCTGGACTCACTGCACTGCATCCCCAGTGGTGCCAGTGCGCTCTCAGGACTCACTGCAGGGCATCCCCAGTGGTGCCAGTGCACTCTCTGGACTCACTGCACTGCATCCCCAGTCCTGCCAGTGCACTCTCTTGACTCACTGCAGTGCATCCCCAGTGGTGCCAGTACACTCACTGGACTGACTGAAGTGCATCCCCAGTGGTGCCAGTGCACTCTCTGGACTCACAGCACTGCATGCCCAGTGGTGCCAGTGCACTCTCTGGACTCACTGCATTGCATCCTCAGTGGTGCCAGTGCACTCTCTGGACTCACTGCACTGCATCCCCAGTCCTGCCAGTGCACTCTCTGGACTCACTGCACTGCATCCCCAATGGTGCCAGTGCACTCTCTGGACTCACTGCACTGCTCCAGCCGCGGCAGCCTCTCCAGGCGCACCAGCCGCGGCATCCGCTCCAGCCTCGGCATCCGCTCCAGCCGCGTTAACCGCTCCAGCCGCGGTAGCTCCTCCAGCCGCGCCAGCCGCTCCAGCCGCGGCAGCCGCTCCAGCCGCTCCAGCCGCCGCATCCGCTCCAGCCGCTCCAGCCGCGGCAGCCGCTCCAACCGCGGCAGCCGCTCCAGTCGCGGCAGCCGCTCCAGCCGCTCCAGCCGCGGCAGCCGCTCCAGCCGCTACCGAGTGGAGCGGCTGCCACGGCTGGAGGGCTACCGCGGCTGGAGCGGCTGCCGCGGCTGGAGAGGCTGGCGCGGCTGGAGGGGCTGGAGCGGCTGCCGCGGCTGGAGCGGCTGGAGCGGCTGCCGCGGCTGGAGCGTCTGCCGCGGCTGGAGGGGCTACCGCGGGGTTGACTCGGCTGGAGCGGATGCCGAGGCTGGAACGGCACTCTCTGGACTCACTGAAATGCATTCTCAGTGGTGCCAGTGCACTCTCAGGACTCACTGCAGGGCATCCCCAGTGGTGCCAGTGCACTCTCTGGACTCACTGCACTGCATCCCCAGTCCTGCCAGTGCACTCTCTTGACTCACTGCAGTGCATCCCCAGTGGTGCCAGTACACTCACTGGACTGACTGAAGTGCATCCCCAGTGGTGTCAGTGCACTCACTGGAGTCACTGCACTGCATCCCCAGTGGTGCAAGTGCACTCCCTGGACTCACTGCACTGCATTCCCAGTGGTGACAGTGAAGTCTTTGGACTCACTGCACTCCATCCCCACTGGTGCCTTTGCACTCCCTGGACTCACTGCACTGCTCCAGCCGCGGCAGCCGCTCCAGCCGCGGTAGCCCTCCAGCCGTGGCAGCCGCTCCACTCGGTAGCGGCTGGAGCGGCTGCCGCGGTTGGAGCGGCTGGAGCGGCTGCCGCGGCTGGAGCGGCTGCCGCGGATGGAGAGGCTGGCGAGGCTGGAGGGGCTGGAGCGGCTGCCGCGGCTGGAGCGGCTGGAGCGGCTGCCGCGGCTGGAGCGTCTGCCGCGGCTGGAGGGCCTACCGCGGGGTTGACTCGGCTGGAGCGGATGCCGAGGCTGGAACGGCACTCTCTGGACTCACTGAAATGCATTCTCAGTGGTGCCAGTGCACTCTCTGGACTCACTGCTCTGCATCCCCAGTGGTGCTAGTGCACTCTGGACTCACTGCAGTGCATCCCCAGTGGTGCCATTGCACTCTCTGGACTCACTGCACCGCATTCCCACTGGTGTCAGTGCACTCTGTGGACTCACTGCACTGCATCCCCAGTGGTGTCAGTGCACTCTCTGGACTCCCGGCACCGTATCCCCAGTGGTGCCAGTGCATTCGCTGGACTCACGGCACTGCATCCACAGTGGTGCCAGTGCACTCTCTGGACTCACTGAAGTGCATTCTCAGTGGAGCCAGTGCACTCTCTGGACTCACTGCACTGCATCCCCAGTGGTGCCAGTGCACTCTCTGGACTCACTGCAGTGCATCCCAAGTGGTGCCAATGCACTCTCTGGACTCACTGCAGTGCATCCCCAGTGGTGCCAGTACACTCACTGGACTCACTGCACTGCATCCCCAGTGGTGCCAGTGCAGTCTCTGCACTCACTGAAGTGCATCTCCAGTGGTGCCAGAGCACTCTCTGGACTCACTGCAGTGCATCACCTGTGGTGCCAGTGCACTCTCTGGACACTCTGCACTGCATCCCCACTGGTGCCAGTGCACTCTCTGGACTCACTGCACTGCATCCCCAGTGGTGCCAGTGCACTCTCTGGACTCACTGCACTGCATCTCCAATGGTGCCAGTGCACTCTCTGGACTCACTGCACTGCATCCCCAGTGGTGCCAATGCACTCTCTGGACTCACTGCTGTGCATCCCCAGTGGTGCCAGTACACTCACTGGACTGACTGAAGTGCATTCCCAGTGGTGACATTGAAGTCTTTGGACTCACTGCACTCCATCCCCACTGGTGCCTTTGCACTCCCTGGACTCACTGCACTGCTCCAGCCGCGGCAGCCGCTCCAGCCGCGGTAGCCCTCCAGCCGTGGCAGCCGCTCCACTCGGTAGCGGCTGGAGCGGCTGCCGCGGCTGGAGCGGCTGCCGCGGCTGGAGCGGCTGCCGCGGATGGAGAGGCTGGCGCGGCTGGAGGGGCTGGAGCGGCTGCCGCGGCTGGAGCGGCTGGAGCGGCTGCCGCGGCTGGAGCGTCTGCCGCGGCTGGAGGGGCTACCGCGGGGTTGACTCGGCTGGAGCGGATGCCGAGGCTGGAACGGCACTCTCTGGACTCACTGAAATGCATTCTCAGTGGTGCCAGTGCACTCTCTGGACTCACTGCTCTGCATCCCCAGTGGTGCTAGTGCACTCTCTGGACTCACTGCAGTGCATCCCCAGTGGTGCCATTGCACTCTCTGGACTCACTGCACCGCATTCCCACTGGTGCCAGTGCGCTCTCTGGACTCACTGCACTGCATCCCCAGTGGTGCCAGTGCGCTCTCAGGACTCACTGCAGGGCATCCCCAGTGGTGCCAGTGCACTCTCTGGACTCACTGCACTGCATCCCCAGTCCTGCCAGTGCACTCTCTTGACTCACTGCAGTGCATCCCCAGTGGTGCCAGTACACTCACTGGACTGACTGAAGTGCATCCCCAGTGGTGCCAGTGCACTCTCTGGACTCACAGCACTGCATGCCCAGTGGTGCCAGTGCACTCTCTGGACTCACTGCATTGCATCCTCAGTGGTGCCAGTGCACTCTCTGGACTCACTGCACTGCATCCCCAGTCCTGCCAGTGCACTCTCTGGACTCACTGCACTGCATCCCCAATGGTGCCAGTGCACTCTCTGGACTCACTGCACTGCTCCAGCCGCGGCAGCCTCTCCAGGCGCACCAGCCGCGGCATCCGCTCCAGCCTCGGCATCCGCTCCAGCCGCGTTAACCGCTCCAGCCGCGGTAGCTCCTCCAGCCGCGCCAGCCGCTCCAGCCGCGGCAGCCGCTCCAGCCGCTCCAGCCGCGGCATCCGCTCCAGCCGCTCCAGCCGCGGCAGCCGCTCCAACCGCGGCAGCCGCTCCAGTCGCGGCAGCCGCTCCAGCCGCTCCAGCCGCGGCAGCCGCTCCAGCCGCTACCGAGTGGAGCGGCTGCCACGGCTGGAGGGCTACCGCGGCTGGAGCGGCTGCCGCGGCTGGAGAGGCTGGCGCGGCTGGAGGGGCTGGAGCGGCTGCCGCGGCTGGAGCGGCTGGAGCGGCTGCCGCGGCTGGAGCGTCTGCCGCGGCTGGAGGGCCTACCGCGGGGTTGACTCGGCTGGAGCGGATACCGAGGCTGGAACGGCACTCTCTGGACTCACTGAAATGCATTCTCAGTGGTGCCAGTGCACTCTCTGGACTCACTGCTCTGCATCCCCAGTGGTGCTAGTGCACTCTGGACTCACTGCAGTGCATCCCAAGTGGTGCCAGTGCACTCTCTGGACTCACTGCACCGCATTCCCACTGGTGTCAGTGCACTCTGTGGACTCACTGCACTGCATCCCCAGTGGTGTCAGTGCACTCTCTGGACTCCCGGCACCGTATCCCCAGTGGTGCCAGTGCATTCGCTGGACTCACGGCACTGCATCCACAGTGGTGCCAGTGCACTCTCTGGACTCACTGAAGTGCATCCCCAGTGGTGCCAGTGCACTCTCTGGACTCACTGCACTGCATCCCCAGTGGTGCCAGTGCACTCTCTGGACTCACTGCAGTGCATCCCCAGTGGTGCCACTGCACTCTCTGGACTCACTGCAGTGCATCCCCAGTGGTGCCAGTACACTCACTGGACTGACTGAAGTGCATTCCCAGTGGTGACATTGAAGTCTTTGGACTCACTGCACTCCATCCCCACTGGTGCCTTTGCACTCCCTGGACTCACTGCACTGCTCCAGCCGCGGCAGCCCCTCCAGCCGCGGTAGCCCTCCAGCCGTGGCAGCCGCTCCACTCGGTAGCGGCTGGAGCGGCTGCCGCGGCTGGAGCGGCTGGAGCGGCTGCCGCGGCTGGAGCGGCTGCCGCGGATGGAGAGGCTGGCGCGGCTGGAGGGGCTGGAGCGGCTGCCGCGGCTGGAGCGGCTGGAGCGGCTGCCGCGGCTGGAGCGTCTGCCGCGGCTGGAGGGGCTACCGCGGGGTTGACTCGGCTGGAGCGGATGCCGAGGCTGGAACGGCACTCTCTGGACTCACTGAAATGCATTCTCAGTGGTGCCAGTGCACTCTCTGGACTCACTGCTCTGCATCCCCAGTGGTGCTAGTGCACTCTCTGGACTCACTGCAGTGCATCCCCAGTGGTGCCATTGCACTCTCTGGACTCACTGCACCGCATTCCCACTGGTGCCAGTGCGCTCTCTGGACTCACTGCACTGCATCCCCAGTGGTGCCAGTGCGCTCTCAGGACTCACTGCAGGGCATCCCCAGTGGTGCCAGTGCACTCTCTGGACTCACTGCACTGCATCCCCAGTCCTGCCAGTGCACTCTCTTGACTCACTGCAGTGCATCCCCAGTGGTGCCAGTACACTCACTGGACTGACTGAAGTGCATCCCCAGTGGTGTCAGTGCACTCACTGGAGTCACTGCACTGCATCCCCAGTGGTGCAAGTGCACTCCCTGGACTCACTGCACTGCATTCCCAGTGGTGACAGTGAAGTCTTTGGACTCACTGCACTCCATCCCCACTGGTGCCTTTGCACTCCCTGGACTCACTGCACTGCTCCAGCCGCGGCAGCCGCTCCAGCCGCGGTAGCCCTCCAGCCGTGGCAGCCGCTCCACTCGGTAGCGGCTGGAGCGGCTGCCGCGGTTGGAGCGGCTGGAGCGGCTGCCGCGGCTGGAGCGGCTGCCGCGGATGGAGAGGCTGGCGAGGCTGGAGGGGCTGGAGCGGCTGCCGCGGCTGGAGCGGCTGGAGCGGCTGCCGCGGCTGGAGCGTCTGCCGCGGCTGGAGGGCCTACCGCGGGGTTGACTCGGCTGGAGCGGATACCGAGGCTGGAACGGCACTCTCTGGACTCACTGAAATGCATTCTCAGTGGTGCCAGTGCACTCTCTGGACTCACTGCTCTGCATCCCCAGTGGTGCTAGTGCACTCTGGACTCACTGCAGTGCATCCCCAGTGGTGCCAGTGCACTCTCTGGACTCACTGCACCGCATTCCCACTGGTGTCAGTGCACTCTGTGGACTCACTGCACTGCATCCCCAGTGGTGTCAGTGCACTCTCTGGACTCCCGGCACCGTATCCCCAGTGGTGCCAGTGCATTCGCTGGACTCACGGCACTGCATCCACAGTGGTGCCAGTGCACTCTCTGGACTCACTGAAGTGCATTCTCAGTGGAGCCAGTGCACTCTCTGGACTCACTGCACTGCATCCCCAGTGGTGCCAGTGCACTCTCTGGACTCACTGCAGTGCATCCCAAGTGGTGCCAATGCACTCTCTGGACTCACTGCAGTGCATCCCCAGTGGTGCCAGTACACTCACTGGACTCACTGCACTGCATCCCCAGTGGTGCCAGTGCAGTCTCTGCACTCACTGAAGTGCATCTCCAGTGGTGCCAGAGCACTCTCTGGACTCACTGCAGTGCATCACCTGTGGTGCCAGTGCACTCTCTGGACACTCTGCACTGCATCCCCACTGGTGCCAGTGCACTCTCTGGACTCACTGCACTGCATCCCCAGTGGTGCCAGTGCACTCTCTGGACTCACTGCACTGCATCTCCAATGGTGCCAGTGCACTCTCTGGACTCACTGCACTGCATCCCCAGTGGTGCCAATGCACTCTCTGGACTCACTGCTGTGCATCCCCAGTGGTGCCAGTACACTCACTGGACTGACTGAAGTGCATTCCCAGTGGTGACATTGAAGTCTTTGGACTCACTGCACTCCATCCCCACTGGTGCCTTTGCACTCCCTGGACTCACTGCACTGCTCCAGCCGCGGCAGCCGCTCCAGCCGCGGTAGCCCTCCAGCCGTGGCAGCCGCTCCACTCGGTAGCGGCTGGAGCGGCTGCCGCGGCTGGAGCGGCTGCCGCGGCTGGAGCGGCTGCCGCGGATGGAGAGGCTGGCGCGGCTGGAGGGGCTGGAGCGGCTGCCGCGGCTGGAGCGGCTGGAGCGGCTGCCGCGGCTGGAGCGTCTGCCGCGGCTGGAGGGGCTACCGCGGGGTTGACTCGGCTGGAGCGGATGCCGAGGCTGGAACGGCACTCTCTGGACTCACTGAAATGCATTCTCAGTGGTGCCAGTGCACTCTCTGGACTCACTGCTCTGCATCCCCAGTGGTGCTAGTGCACTCTCTGGACTCACTGCAGTGCATCCCCAGTGGTGCCATTGCACTCTCTGGACTCACTGCACCGCATTCCCACTGGTGCCAGTGCGCTCTCTGGACTCACTGCACTGCATCCCCAGTGGTGCCAGTGCGCTCTCAGGACTCACTGCAGGGCATCCCCAGTGGTGCCAGTGCACTCTCTGGACTCACTGCACTGCATCCCCAGTCCTGCCAGTGCACTCTCTTGACTCACTGCAGTGCATCCCCAGTGGTGCCAGTACACTCACTGGACTGACTGAAGTGCATCCCCAGTGGTGCCAGTGCACTCTCTGGACTCACAGCACTGCATGCCCAGTGGTGCCAGTGCACTCTCTGGACTCACTGCATTGCATCCTCAGTGGTGCCAGTGCACTCTCTGGACTCACTGCACTGCATCCCCAGTCCTGCCAGTGCACTCTCTGGACTCACTGCACTGCATCCCCAATGGTGCCAGTGCACTCTCTGGACTCACTGCACTGCTCCAGCCGCGGCAGCCTCTCCAGGCGCACCAGCCGCGGCATCCGCTCCAGCCTCGGCATCCGCTCCAGCCGCGTTAACCGCTCCAGCCGCGGTAGCTCCTCCAGCCGCGCCAGCCGCTCCAGCCGCGGCAGCCGCTCCAGCCGCTCCAGCCGCGGCATCCGCTCCAGCCGCTCCAGCCGCGGCAGCCGCTCCAACCGCGGCAGCCGCTCCAGTCGCGGCAGCCGCTCCAGCCGCTCCAGCCGCGGCAGCCGCTCCAGCCGCTACCGAGTGGAGCGGCTGCCACGGCTGGAGGGCTACCGCGGCTGGAGCGGCTGCCGCGGCTGGAGAGGCTGGCGCGGCTGGAGGGGCTGGAGCGGCTGCCGCGGCTGGAGCGGCTGGAGCGGCTGCCGCGGCTGGAGCGTCTGCCGCGGCTGGAGGGGCTACCGCGGGGTTGACTCGGCTGGAGCGGATGCCGAGGCTGGAACGGCACTCTCTGGACTCACTGAAATGCATTCTCAGTGGTGCCAGTGCACTCTCTGGACTCACTGCAGGGCATCCCCAGTGGTGCCAGTGCACTCTCTGGACTCACTGCACTGCATCCCCAGTCCTGCCAGTGCACTCTCTTGACTCACTGCAGTGCATCCCCAGTGGTGCCAGTACACTCACTGGACTGACTGAAGTGCATCCCCAGTGGTGTCAGTGCACTCACTGGAGTCACTGCACTGCATCCCCAGTGGTGCAAGTGCACTCCCTGGACTCACTGCACTGCATTCCCAGTGGTGACAGTGAAGTCTTTGGACTCACTGCACTCCATCCCCACTGGTGCCTTTGCACTCCCTGGACTCACTGCACTGCTCCAGCCGCGGCAGCCGCTCCAGCCGCGGTAGCCCTCCAGCCGTGGCAGCCGCTCCACTCGGTAGCGGCTGGAGCGGCTGCCGCGGTTGGAGCGGCTGGAGCGGCTGCCGCGGCTGGAGCGGCTGCCGCGGATGGAGAGGCTGGCGAGGCTGGAGGGGCTGGAGCGGCTGCCGCGGCTGGAGCGGCTGGAGCGGCTGCCGCGGCTGGAGCGTCTGCCGCGGCTGGAGGGCCTACCGCGGGGTTGACTCGGCTGGAGCGGATACCGAGGCTGGAACGGCACTCTCTGGACTCACTGAAATGCATTCTCAGTGGTGCCAGTGCACTCTCTGGACTCACTGCTCTGCATCCCCAGTGGTGCCAGTGCACTCTGTGGACTCACTGCACTGCATCCCCAGTGGTGCCAGTGCACTCTCTGGACTCACTGCACTGCATCCCCAGTGGTGCCAGTGCACTCTCTGGACTCACTGCAGTGCATCCCCAGTAGTGCCAGTGCACTCTCTGGACTCACTGCACTGCATCCCCAGTGGTGCCAGTGCACTCTCTGGACTCACTGCACTGCATCACCAGTGGTGCCAGTGCACTCTCTGGACTCACTGCACTGCATCCCCAGTGGTGCCAGTGCACTCTCTGGACTCACTGCTCTGCATCCCCAGTGGTGCTAGTGCACTCTGGACTCACTGCAGTGCATCCCCAGTGGTGCCAGTGCACTCTCTGGACTCACTGCACCGCATTCCCACTGGTGTCAGTGCACTCTGTGGACTCACTGCACTGCATCCCCAGTGGTGTCAGTGCACTCTCTGGACTCCCGGCACCGTATCCCCAGTGGTGCCAGTGCATTCGCTGGACTCACGGCACTGCATCCACAGTGGTGCCAGTGCACTCTCTGGACTCACTGAAGTGCATTCTCAGTGGAGCCAGTGCACTCTCTGGACTCACTGCACTGCATCCCCAGTGGTGCCAGTGCACTCTCTGGACTCACTGCAGTGCATCCCAAGTGGTGCCAGTGCAGTCTCTGCACTCACTGAAGTGCATCTCCAGTGGTGCCAGAGCACTCTCTGGACTCACTGCAGTGCATCCCAGTGGTGCCAGTGCACTCTCTGGACACTCTGCACTGCATCCCCACTGGTGCCAGTGCACTCTCTGGACTCACTGCACTGCATCCCCAGTGGTGCCAGTGCACTCTCTGGACTCACTGCACTGCATCTCCAATGGTGCCAGTGCACTCTCTGGACTCACTGCACTGCATCCCCAGTGGTGCCAATGCACTCTCTGGACTCACTGCTGTGCATTCTCAGTGGTGCCAGTGCACTCTCTGGACTCACTGCTCTGCATCCCCAGTGGTGCTAGTGCACTCTGTGGACTCACTGCAGTGCATCCCCAGTGGTGCCAGTGCACTCTCTGGACTCACTGCACCGCATTCCCACTGGTGTCAGTGCACTCTGTGGACTCACTGCACTGCATCCCCAGTGGTGTCAGTGCACTCTCTGGACTCCCGGCACCGTATCCCCAGTGGTGCCAGTGCATTCGCTGGACTCACGGCACTGCATCCACAGTGGTGCCAGTGCACTCTCTGGACTCACTGAAGTGCATCCCCAGTGGTGCCAGTGCACTCTCTGGACTCACTGCACTGCATCCCCAGTGGTGCCAGTGCACTCTCTGGACTCACTGCAGTGCATCCCCAGTGGTGCCACTGCACTCTCTGGACTCACTGCAGTGCATCCCCAGTGGTGCCAGTACACTCACTGGACTGACTGAAGTGCATTCCCAGTGGTGACATTGAAGTCTTTGGACTCACTGCACTCCATCCCCACTGGTGCCTTTGCACTCCCTGGACTCACTGCACTGCTCCAGCCGCGGCAGCCGCTCCAGCCGCGGTAGCCCTCCAGCCGTGGCAGCCGCTCCACTCGGTAGCGGCTGGAGCGGCTGCCGCGGCTGGAGCGGCTGGAGCGGCTGCCGCGGCTGGAGCGGCTGCCGCGGATGGAGAGGCTGGCGCGGCTGGAGGGGCTGGAGCGGCTGCCGCGGCTGGAGCGGCTGGAGCGGCTGCCGCGGCTGGAGCGTCTGCCGCGGCTGGAGGGGCTACCGCGGGGTTGACTCGGCTGGAGCGGATGCCGAGGCTGGAACGGCACTCTCTGGACTCACTGAAATGCATTCTCAGTGGTGCCAGTGCACTCTCTGGACTCACTGCTCTGCATCCCCAGTGGTGCTAGTGCACTCTCTGGACTCACTGCAGTGCATCCCCAGTGGTGCCATTGCACTCTCTGGACTCACTGCACCGCATTCCCACTGGTGCCAGTGCGCTCTCTGGACTCACTGCACTGCATCCCCAGTGGTGCCAGTGCGCTCTCAGGACTCACTGCAGGGCATCCCCAGTGGTGCCAGTGCACTCTCTGGACTCACTGCACTGCATCCCCAGTCCTGCCAGTGCACTCTCTTGACTCACTGCAGTGCATCCCCAGTGGTGCCAGTACACTCACTGGACTGACTGAAGTGCATCCCCAGTGGTGTCAGTGCACTCACTGGAGTCACTGCACTGCATCCCCAGTGGTGCAAGTGCACTCCCTGGACTCACTGCACTGCATTCCCAGTGGTGACAGTGAAGTCTTTGGACTCACTGCACTCCATCCCCACTGGTGCCTTTGCACTCCCTGGACTCACTGCACTGCTCCAGCCGCGGCAGCCGCTCCAGCCGCGGTAGCCCTCCAGCCGTGGCAGCCGCTCCACTCGGTAGCGGCTGGAGCGGCTGCCGCGGTTGGAGCGGCTGGAGCGGCTGCCGCGGCTGGAGCGGCTGCCGCGGATGGAGAGGCTGGCGAGGCTGGAGGGGCTGGAGCGGCTGCCGCGGCTGGAGCGGCTGGAGCGGCTGCCGCGGCTGGAGCGTCTGCCGCGGCTGGAGGGCCTACCGCGGGGTTGACTCGGCTGGAGCGGATACCGAGGCTGGAACGGCACTCTCTGGACTCACTGAAATGCATTCTCAGTGGTGCCAGTGCACTCTCTGGACTCACTGCTCTGCATCCCCAGTGGTGCTAGTGCACTCTGGACTCACTGCAGTGCATCCCCAGTGGTGCCAGTGCACTCTCTGGACTCACTGCACCGCATTCCCACTGGTGTCAGTGCACTCTGTGGACTCACTGCACTGCATCCCCAGTGGTGTCAGTGCACTCTCTGGACTCCCGGCACCGTATCCCCAGTGGTGCCAGTGCATTCGCTGGACTCACGGCACTGCATCCACAGTGGTGCCAGTGCACTCTCTGGACTCACTGAAGTGCATTCTCAGTGGAGCCAGTGCACTCTCTGGACTCACTGCACTGCATCCCCAGTGGTGCCAGTGCACTCTCTGGACTCACTGCAGTGCATCCCAAGTGGTGCCAATGCACTCTCTGGACTCACTGCAGTGCATCCCCAGTGGTGCCAGTACACTCACTGGACTCACTGCACTGCATCCCCAGTGGTGCCAGTGCAGTCTCTGCACTCACTGAAGTGCATCTCCAGTGGTGCCAGAGCACTCTCTGGACTCACTGCAGTGCATCACCTGTGGTGCCAGTGCACTCTCTGGACACTCTGCACTGCATCCCCACTGGTGCCAGTGCACTCTCTGGACTCACTGCACTGCATCCCCAGTGGTGCCAGTGCACTCTCTGGACTCACTGCACTGCATCTCCAATGGTGCCAGTGCACTCTCTGGACTCACTGCACTGCATCCCCAGTGGTGCCAATGCACTCTCTGGACTCACTGCTGTGCATCCCCAGTGGTGCCAGTACACTCACTGGACTGACTGAAGTGCATTCCCAGTGGTGACATTGAAGTCTTTGGACTCACTGCAGTCCATCCCCACTGGTGCCTTTGCACTCCCTGGACTCACTGCACTGCTCCAGCCGCGGCAGCCGCTCCAGCCGCGGTAGCCCTCCAGCCGTGGCAGCCGCTCCACTCGGTAGCGGCTGGAGCGGCTGCCGCGGCTGGAGCGGCTGCCGCGGCTGGAGCGGCTGCCGCGGATGGAGAGGCTGGCGCGGCTGGAGGGGCTGGAGCGGCTGCCGCGGCTGGAGCGGCTGGAGCGGCTGCCGCGGCTGGAGCGTCTGCCGCGGCTGGAGGGGCTACCGCGGGGTTGACTCGGCTGGAGCGGATGCCGAGGCTGGAACGGCACTCTCTGGACTCACTGAAATGCATTCTCAGTGGTGCCAGTGCACTCTCTGGACTCACTGCACCGCATTCCCACTGGTGCCAGTGCTCTCTCTGGACTCACTGCACTGCATCCCCAGTGGTGCCAGTGCGCTCTCAGGACTCACTGCAGGGCATCCCCAGTGGTGCCAGTGCACTCTCTGGACTCACTGCACTGCATCCCCAGTCCTGCCAGTGCACTCTCTTGACTCACTGCAGTGCATCCCCAGTGGTGCCAGTACACTCACTGGACTGACTGAAGTGCATCCCCAGTGGTGCCAGTGCACTCTCTGGACTCACAGCACTGCATGCCCAGTGGTGCCAGTGCACTCTCTGGACTCACTGCACTGCATCCCCAGTCCTGCCAGTGCACTCTCTGGACTCACTGCACTGCATCCCCAATGGTGCCAGTGCACTCTCTGGACTCACTGCACTGCTCCAGCCGCGGCAGCCTCTCCAGGCGCACCAGCCGCGGCATCCGCTCCAGCCTCGGCATCCGCTCCAGCCGCGTTAACCGCTCCAGCCGCGGTAGCTCCTCCAGCCGCGCCAGCCGCTCCAGCCGCGGCAGCCGCTCCAGCCGCTCCAGCCGCGGCATCCGCTCCAGCCGCTCCAGCCGCGGCAGCCGCTCCAACCGCGGCAGCCGCTCCAGTCGCGGCAGCCGCTCCAGCCGCTCCAGCCGCGGCAGCCGCTCCAGCCGCTACCGAGTGGAGCGGCTGCCACGGCTGGAGGGCTACCGCGGCTGGAGCGGCTGCCGCGGCTGGAGAGGCTGGCGCGGCTGGAGGGGCTGGAGCGGCTGCCGCGGCTGGAGCGGCTGGAGCGGCTGCCGCGGCTGGAGCGTCTGCCGCGGCTGGAGGGGCTACCGCGGGGTTGACTCGGCTGGAGCGGATGCCGAGGCTGGAACGGCACTCTCTGGACTCACTGAAATGCATTCTCAGTGGTGCCAGTGCACTCTCTGGACTCACTGCTCTGCATCCCCAGTGGTGCTAGTGCACTCTCTGGACTCACTGCAGTGCATCCCCAGTGGTGCCATTGCACTCTCTGGACTCACTGCACCGCATTCCCACTGGTGCCAGTGCGCTCTCTGGACTCACTGCACTGCATCCCCAGTGGTGCCAGTGCGCTCTCAGGACTCACTGCAGGGCATCCCCAGTGGTGCCAGTGCACTCTCTGGACTCACTGCACTGCATCCCCAGTCCTGCCAGTGCACTCTCTTGACTCACTGCAGTGCATCCCCAGTGGTGCCAGTACACTCACTGGACTGACTGAAGTGCATCCCCAGTGGTGTCAGTGCACTCACTGGAGTCACTGCACTGCATCCCCAGTGGTGCAAGTGCACTCCCTGGACTCACTGCACTGCATTCCCAGTGGTGACAGTGAAGTCTTTGGACTCACTGCACTCCATCCCCACTGGTGCCTTTGCACTCCCTGGACTCACTGCACTGCTCCAGCCGCGGCAGCCGCTCCAGCCGCGGTAGCCCTCCAGCCGTGGCAGCCGCTCCACTCGGTAGCGGCTGGAGCGGCTGCCGCGGTTGGAGCGGCTGGAGCGGCTGCCGCGGCTGGAGCGGCTGCCGCGGATGGAGAGGCTGGCGAGGCTGGAGGGGCTGGAGCGGCTGCCGCGGCTGGAGCGGCTGGAGCGGCTGCCGCGGCTGGAGCGTCTGCCGCGGCTGGAGGGCCTACCGCGGGGTTGACTCGGCTGGAGCGGATACCGAGGCTGGAACGGCACTCTCTGGACTCACTGAAATGCATTCTCAGTGGTGCCAGTGCACTCTCTGGACTCACTGCTCTGCATCCCCAGTGGTGCTAGTGCACTCTGGACTCACTGCAGTGCATCCCCAGTGGTGCCAGTGCACTCTCTGGACTCACTGCACCGCATTCCCACTGGTGTCAGTGCACTCTGTGGACTCACTGCACTGCATCCCCAGTGGTGTCAGTGCACTCTCTGGACTCCCGGCACCGTATCCCCAGTGGTGCCAGTGCATTCGCTGGACTCACGGCACTGCATCCACAGTGGTGCCAGTGCACTCTCTGGACTCACTGAAGTGCATTCTCAGTGGAGCCAGTGCACTCTCTGGACTCACTGCACTGCATCCCCAGTGGTGCCAGTGCACTCTCTGGACTCACTGCAGTGCATCCCAAGTGGTGCCAATGCACTCTCTGGACTCACTGCAGTGCATCCCCAGTGGTGCCAGTACACTCACTGGACTCACTGCACTGCATCCCCAGTGGTGCCAGTGCAGTCTCTGCACTCACTGAAGTGCATCTCCAGTGGTGCCAGAGCACTCTCTGGACTCACTGCAGTGCATCACCTGTGGTGCCAGTGCACTCTCTGGACACTCTGCACTGCATCCCCACTGGTGCCAGTGCACTCTCTGGACTCACTGCACTGCATCCCCAGTGGTGCCAGTGCACTCTCTGGACTCACTGCACTGCATCTCCAATGGTGCCAGTGCACTCTCTGGACTCACTGCACTGCATCCCCAGTGGTGCCAATGCACTCTCTGGACTCACTGCTGTGCATCCCCAGTGGTGCCAGTACACTCACTGGACTGACTGAAGTGCATTCCCAGTGGTGACATTGAAGTCTTTGGACTCACTGCACTCCATCCCCACTGGTGCCTTTGCACTCCCTGGACTCACTGCACTGCTCCAGCCGCGGCAGCCGCTCCAGCCGCGGTAGCCCTCCAGCCGTGGCAGCCGCTCCACTCGGTAGCGGCTGGAGCGGCTGCCGCGGCTGGAGCGGCTGGAGCGGCTGCCGCGGCTGGAGCGGCTGCCGCGGTTGGAGCGGCTGGAGCGGCTGCCGCGGCTGGAGCGGCTGCCGCGGATGGAGAGGCTGGCGCGGCTGGAGGGGCTGGAGCGGCTGCCGCGGCTGGAGCGGCTGGAGCGGCTGCCGCGGCTGGAGCGTCTGCCGCGGCTGGAGGGGCTACCGCGGGGTTGACTCGGCTGGAGCGGATGCCGAGGCTGGAACGGCACTCTCTGGACTCACTGAAATGCATTCTCAGTGGTGCCAGTGCACTCTCTGGACTCACTGCTCTGCATCCCCAGTGGTGCTAGTGCACTCTCTGGACTCACTGCAGTGCATCCCCAGTGGTGCCATTGCACTCTCTGGACTCACTGCACCGCATTCCCACTGGTGCCAGTGCGCTCTCTGGACTCACTGCACTGCATCCCCAGTGGTGCCAGTGCGCTCTCAGGACTCACTGCAGGGCATCCCCAGTGGTGCCAGTGCACTCTCTGGACTCACTGCACTGCATCCCCAGTCCTGCCAGTGCACTCTCTTGACTCACTGCAGTGCATCCCCAGTGGTGCCAGTACACTCACTGGACTGACTGAAGTGCATCCCCAGTGGTGTCAGTGCACTCACTGGAGTCACTGCACTGCATCCCCAGTGGTGCAAGTGCACTCCCTGGACTCACTGCACTGCATTCCCAGTGGTGACAGTGAAGTCTTTGGACTCACTGCACTCCATCCCCACTGGTGCCTTTGCACTCCCTGGACTCACTGCACTGCTCCAGCCGCGGCAGCCGCTCCAGCCGCGGTAGCCCTCCAGCCGTGGCAGCCGCTCCACTCGGTAGCGGCTGGAGCGGCTGCCGCGGTTGGAGCGGCTGGAGCGGCTGCCGCGGCTGGAGCGGCTGCCGCGGATGGAGAGGCTGGCGAGGCTGGAGGGGCTGGAGCGGCTGCCGCGGCTGGAGCGGCTGGAGCGGCTGCCGCGGCTGGAGCGTCTGCCGCGGCTGGAGGGCCTACCGCGGGGTTGACTCGGCTGGAGCGGATACCGAGGCTGGAACGGCACTCTCTGGACTCACTGAAATGCATTCTCAGTGGTGCCAGTGCACTCTCTGGACTCACTGCTCTGCATCCCCAGTGGTGCTAGTGCACTCTGGACTCACTGCAGTGCATCCCCAGTGGTGCCAGTGCACTCTCTGGACTCACTGCACCGCATTCCCACTGGTGTCAGTGCACTCTGTGGACTCACTGCACTGCATCCCCAGTGGTGTCAGTGCACTCTCTGGACTCCCGGCACCGTATCCCCAGTGGTGCCAGTGCATTCGCTGGACTCACGGCACTGCATCCACAGTGGTGCCAGTGCACTCTCTGGACTCACTGAAGTGCATTCTCAGTGGAGCCAGTGCACTCTCTGGACTCACTGCACTGCATCCCCAGTGGTGCCAGTGCACTCTCTGGACTCACTGCAGTGCATCCCAAGTGGTGCCAATGCACTCTCTGGACTCACTGCAGTGCATCCCCAGTGGTGCCAGTACACTCACTGGACTCACTGCACTGCATCCCCAGTGGTGCCAGTGCAGTCTCTGCACTCACTGAAGTGCATCTCCAGTGGTGCCAGAGCACTCTCTGGACTCACTGCAGTGCATCACCTGTGGTGCCAGTGCACTCTCTGGACACTCTGCACTGCATCCCCACTGGTGCCAGTGCACTCTCTGGACTCACTGCACTGCATCCCCAGTGGTGCCAGTGCACTCTCTGGACTCACTGCACTGCATCTCCAATGGTGCCAGTGCACTCTCTGGACTCACTGCACTGCATCCCCAGTGGTGCCAATGCACTCTCTGGACTCACTGCTGTGCATCCCCAGTGGTGCCAGTACACTCACTGGACTGACTGAAGTGCATTCCCAGTGGTGACATTGAAGTCTTTGGACTCACTGCACTCCATCCCCACTGGTGCCTTTGCACTCCCTGGACTCACTGCACTGCTCCAGCCGCGGCAGCCGCTCCAGCCGCGGTAGCCCTCCAGCCGTGGCAGCCGCTCCACTCGGTAGCGGCTGGAGCGGCTGCCGCGGCTGGAGCGGCTGCCGCGGCTGGAGCGGCTGCCGCGGATGGAGAGGCTGGCGCGGCTGGAGGGGCTGGAGCGGCTGCCGCGGCTGGAGCGGCTGGAGCGGCTGCCGCGGCTGGAGCGTCTGCCGCGGCTGGAGGGGCTACCGCGGGGTTGACTCGGCTGGAGCGGATGCCGAGGCTGGAACGGCACTCTCTGGACTCACTGAAATGCATTCTCAGTGGTGCCAGTGCACTCTCTGGACTCACTGCTCTGCATCCCCAGTGGTGCTAGTGCACTCTCTGGACTCACTGCAGTGCATCCCCAGTGGTGCCATTGCACTCTCTGGACTCACTGCACCGCATTCCCACTGGTGCCAGTGCGCTCTCTGGACTCACTGCACTGCATCCCCAGTGGTGCCAGTGCGCTCTCAGGACTCACTGCAGGGCATCCCCAGTGGTGCCAGTGCACTCTCTGGACTCACTGCACTGCATCCCCAGTCCTGCCAGTGCACTCTCTTGACTCACTGCAGTGCATCCCCAGTGGTGCCAGTACACTCACTGGACTGACTGAAGTGCATCCCCAGTGGTGTCAGTGCACTCACTGGAGTCACTGCACTGCATCCCCAGTGGTGCAAGTGCACTCCCTGGACTCACTGCACTGCATTCCCAGTGGTGACAGTGAAGTCTTTGGACTCACTGCACTCCATCCCCACTGGTGCCTTTGCACTCCCTGGACTCACTGCACTGCTCCAGCCGCGGCAGCCGCTCCAGCCGCGGTAGCCCTCCAGCCGTGGCAGCCGCTCCACTCGGTAGCGGCTGGAGCGGCTGCCGCGGTTGGAGCGGCTGGAGCGGCTGCCGCGGCTGGAGCGGCTGCCGCGGATGGAGAGGCTGGCGAGGCTGGAGGGGCTGGAGCGGCTGCCGCGGCTGGAGCGGCTGGAGCGGCTGCCGCGGCTGGAGCGTCTGCCGCGGCTGGAGGGCCTACCGCGGGGTTGACTCGGCTGGAGCGGATACCGAGGCTGGAACGGCACTCTCTGGACTCACTGAAATGCATTCTCAGTGGTGCCAGTGCACTCTCTGGACTCACTGCTCTGCATCCCCAGTGGTGCTAGTGCACTCTGGACTCACTGCAGTGCATCCCCAGTGGTGCCAGTGCACTCTCTGGACTCACTGCACCGCATTCCCACTGGTGTCAGTGCACTCTGTGGACTCACTGCACTGCATCCCCAGTGGTGTCAGTGCACTCTCTGGACTCCCGGCACCGTATCCCCAGTGGTGCCAGTGCATTCGCTGGACTCACGGCACTGCATCCACAGTGGTGCCAGTGCACTCTCTGGACTCACTGAAGTGCATTCTCAGTGGAGCCAGTGCACTCTCTGGACTCACTGCACTGCATCCCCAGTGGTGCCAGTGCACTCTCTGGACTCACTGCAGTGCATCCCAAGTGGTGCCAATGCACTCTCTGGACTCACTGCAGTGCATCCCCAGTGGTGCCAGTACACTCACTGGACTCACTGCACTGCATCCCCAGTGGTGCCAGTGCAGTCTCTGCACTCACTGAAGTGCATCTCCAGTGGTGCCAGAGCACTCTCTGGACTCACTGCAGTGCATCCCAGTGGTGCCAGTGCACTCTCTGGACACTCTGCACTGCATCCCCACTGGTGCCAGTGCACTCTCTGGACTCACTGCACTGCATCCCCAGTGGTGCCAGTGCACTCTCTGGACTCACTGCACTGCATCTCCAATGGTGCCAGTGCACTCTCTGGACTCACTGCACTGCATCCCCAGTGGTGCCAATGCACTCTCTGGACTCACTGCTGTGCATCCCCAGTGGTGCCAGTACACTCACTGGACTGACTGAAGTGCATTCCCAGTGGTGACATTGAAGTCTTTGGACTCACTGCACTCCATCCCCACTGGTGCCTTTGCACTCCCTGGACTCACTGCACTGCTCCAGCCGCGGCAGCCGCTCCAGCCGCGGTAGCCCTCCAGCCGTGGCAGCCGCTCCACTCGGTAGCGGCTGGAGCGGCTGCCGCGGATGGAGAGGCTGGCGCGGCTGGAGGGGCTGGAGCGGCTGCCGCGGCTGGAGCGGCTGGAGCGGCTGCCGCGGCTGGAGCGTCTGCCGCGGCTGGAGGGGCTACCGCGGGGTTGACTCGGCTGAAGCGGATGCCGAGGCTGGAACGGCACTCTCTGGACTCACTGAAATGCATTCTCAGTGGTGCCAGTGCACTCTCTGGACTCACTGCTCTGCATCCCCAGTGGTGCTAGTGCACTCTCTGGACTCACTGCAGTGCATCCCCAGTGGTGCCATTGCACTCTCTGGACTCACTGCACCGCATTCCCACTGGTGCCAGTGCGCTCTCTGGACTCACTGCACTGCATCCCCAGTGGTGCCAGTGCGCTCTCAGGACTCACTGCAGGGCATCCCCAGTGGTGCCAGTGCACTCTCTGGACTCACTGCACTGCATCCCCAGTCCTGCCAGTGCACTCTCTTGACTCACTGCAGTGCATCCCCAGTGGTGCCAGTACACTCACTGGACTGACTGAAGTGCATCCCCAGTGGTGTCAGTGCACTCACTGGAGTCACTGCACTGCATCCCCAGTGGTGCAAGTGCACTCCCTGGACTCACTGCACTGCATTCCCAGTGGTGACAGTGAAGTCTTTGGACTCACTGCACTCCATCCCCACTGGTGCCTTTGCACTCCCTGGACTCACTGCACTGCTCCAGCCGCGGCAGCCGCTCCAGCCGCGGTAGCCCTCCAGCCGTGGCAGCCGCTCCACTCGGTAGCGGCTGGAGCGGCTGCCGCGGTTGGAGCGGCTGGAGCGGCTGCCGCGGCTGGAGCGGCTGCCGCGGATGGAGAGGCTGGCGAGGCTGGAGGGGCTGGAGCGGCTGCCGCGGCTGGAGCGGCTGGAGCGGCTGCCGCGGCTGGAGCGTCTGCCGCGGCTGGAGGGCCTACCGCGGGGTTGACTCGGCTGGAGCGGATACCGAGGCTGGAACGGCACTCTCTGGACTCACTGAAATGCATTCTCAGTGGTGCCAGTGCACTCTCTGGACTCACTGCTCTGCATCCCCAGTGGTGCTAGTGCACTCTGGACTCACTGCAGTGCATCCCCAGTGGTGCCAGTGCACTCTCTGGACTCACTGCACCGCATTCCCACTGGTGTCAGTGCACTCTGTGGACTCACTGCACTGCATCCCCAGTGGTGTCAGTGCACTCTCTGGACTCACTGCAGTGCATCCCAAGTGGTGCCAATGCACTCTCTGGACTCACTGCAGTGCATCCCCAGTGGTGCCAGTACACTCACTGGACTCACTGCACTGCATCCCCAGTGGTGCCAGTGCAGTCTCTGCACTCACTGAAGTGCATCTCCAGTGGTGCCAGAGCACTCTCTGGTCTCACTGCAGTGCATCCCAGTGGTGCCAGTGCACTCTCTGGACACTCTGCACTGCATCCCCACTGGTGCCAGTGCACTCTCTGGACTCACTGCACTGCATCCCCAGTGGTGCCAGTGCACTCTCTGGACTCACTGCACTGCATCTCCAATGGTGCCAGTGCACTCTCTGGACTCACTGCACTGCATCCCCAGTGGTGCCAATGCACTCTCTGGACTCACTGCTGTGCATCCCCAGTGGTGCCAGTACACTCACTGGACTGACTGAAGTGCATTCCCAGTGGTGACATTGAAGTCTTTGGACTCACTGCACTCCATCCCCACTGGTGCCTTTGCACTCCCTGGACTCACTGCACTGCTCCAGCCGCGGCAGCCGCTCCAGCCGCGGTAGCCCTCCAGCCGTGGCAGCCGCTCCACTCGGTAGCGGCTGGAGCGGCTGCCGCGGCTGGAGCGGCTGGAGCGGCTGCCGCGGCTGGAGCGGCTGCCGCGGATGGAGAGGCTGGCGCGGCTGGAGGGGCTGGAGCGGCTGCCGCGGCTGGAGCGGCTGGAGCGGCTGCCGCGGCTGGAGCGTCTGCCGCGGCTGGAGGGGCTACCGCGGGGTTGACTCGGCTGGAGCGGATGCCGAGGCTGGAACGGCACTCTCTGGACTCACTGAAATGCATTCTCAGTGGTGCCAGTGCACTCTCTGGACTCACTGCTCTGCATCCCCAGTGGTGCTAGTGCACTCTCTGGACTCACTGCAGTGCATCCCCAGTGGTGCCATTGCACTCTCTGGACTCACTGCACCGCATTCCCACTGGTGCCAGTGCGCTCTCTGGACTCACTGCACTGCATCCCCAGTGGTGCCAGTGCGCTCTCAGGACTCACTGCAGGGCATCCCCAGTGGTGCCAGTGCACTCTCTGGACTCACTGCACTGCATCCCCAGTCCTGCCAGTGCACTCTCTTGACTCACTGCAGTGCATCCCCAGTGGTGCCAGTACACTCACTGGACTGACTGAAGTGCATCCCCAGTGGTGTCAGTGCACTCACTGGAGTCACTGCACTGCATCCCCAGTGGTGCAAGTGCACTCCCTGGACTCACTGCACTGCATTCCCAGTGGTGACAGTGAAGTCTTTGGACTCACTGCACTCCATCCCCACTGGTGCCTTTGCACTCCCTGGACTCACTGCACTGCTCCAGCCGCGGCAGCCGCTCCAGCCGCGGTAGCCCTCCAGCCGTGGCAGCCGCTCCACTCGGTAGCGGCTGGAGCGGCTGCCGCGGTTGGAGCGGCTGGAGCGGCTGCCGCGGCTGGAGCGGCTGCCGCGGATGGAGAGGCTGGCGAGGCTGGAGGGGCTGGAGCGGCTGCCGCGGCTGGAGCGGCTGGAGCGGCTGCCGCGGCTGGAGCGTCTGCCGCGGCTGGAGGGCCTACCGCGGGGTTGACTCGGCTGGAGCGGATACCGAGGCTGGAACGGCACTCTCTGGACTCACTGAAATGCATTCTCAGTGGTGCCAGTGCACTCTCTGGACTCACTGCTCTGCATCCCCAGTGGTGCTAGTGCACTCTGGACTCACTGCAGTGCATCCCCAGTGGTGCCAGTGCACTCTCTGGACTCACTGCACCGCATTCCCACTGGTGTCAGTGCACTCTGTGGACTCACTGCACTGCATCCCCAGTGGTGTCAGTGCACTCTCTGGACTCCCGGCACCGTATCCCCAGTGGTGCCAGTGCATTCGCTGGACTCACGGCACTGCATCCACAGTGGTGCCAGTGCACTCTCTGGACTCACTGAAGTGCATCCCCAGTGGTGCCAGTGCACTCTCTGGACTCACTGCACTGCATCCCCAGTGGTGCCAGTGCACTCTCTGGACTCACTGCAGTGCATCCCAAGTGGTGCCAATGCACTCTCTGGACTCACTGCAGTGCATCCCCAGTGGTGCCAGTACACTCACTGGACTCACTGCACTGCATCCCCAGTGGTGCCAGTGCAGTCTCTGCACTCACTGAAGTGCATCTCCAGTGGTGCCAGAGCACTCTCTGGACTCACTGCAGTGCATCCCAGTGGTGCCAGTGCACTCTCTGGACACTCTGCACTGCATCCCCACTGGTGCCAGTGCACTCTCTGGACTCACTGCACTGCATCCCCAGTGGTGCCAGTGCACTCTCTGGACTCACTGCACTGCATCTCCAATGGTGCCAGTGCACTCTCTGGACTCACTGCACTGCATCCCCAGTGGTGCCAATGCACTCTCTGGACTCACTGCTGTGCATCCCCAGTGGTGCCAGTACACTCACTGGACTGACTGAAGTGCATTCCCAGTGGTGACATTGAAGTCTTTGGACTCACTGCACTCCATCCCCACTGGTGCCTTTGCACTCCCTGGACTCACTGCACTGCTCCAGCCGCGGCAGCCGCTCCAGCCGCGGTAGCCCTCCAGCCGTGGCAGCCGCTCCACTCGGTAGCGGCTGGAGCGGCTGCCGCGGCTGGAGCGGCTGGAGCGGCTGCCGCGGCTGGAGCGGCTGCCGCGGATGGAGAGGCTGGCGCGGCTGGAGGGGCTGGAGCGGCTGCCGCGGCTGGAGCGGCTGGAGCGGCTGCCGCGGCTGGAGCGTCTGCCGCGGCTGGAGGGGCTACCGCGGGGTTGACTCGGCTGGAGCGGATGCCGAGGCTGGAACGGCACTCTCTGGACTCACTGAAATGCATTCTCAGTGGTGCCAGTGCACTCTCTGGACTCACTGCTCTGCATCCCCAGTGGTGCTAGTGCACTCTCTGGACTCACTGCAGTGCATCCCCAGTGGTGCCATTGCACTCTCTGGACTCACTGCACCGCATTCCCACTGGTGCCAGTGCGCTCTCTGGACTCACTGCACTGCATCCCCAGTGGTGCCAGTGCGCTCTCAGGACTCACTGCAGGGCATCCCCAGTGGTGCCAGTGCACTCTCTGGACTCACTGCACTGCATCCCCAGTCCTGCCAGTGCACTCTCTTGACTCACTGCAGTGCATCCCCAGTGGTGCCAGTACACTCACTGGACTGACTGAAGTGCATCCCCAGTGGTGTCAGTGCACTCACTGGAGTCACTGCACTGCATCCCCAGTGGTGCAAGTGCACTCCCTGGACTCACTGCACTGCATTCCCAGTGGTGACAGTGAAGTCTTTGGACTCACTGCACTCCATCCCCACTGGTGCCTTTGCACTCCCTGGACTCACTGCACTGCTCCAGCCGCGGCAGCCGCTCCAGCCGCGGTAGCCCTCCAGCCGTGGCAGCCGCTCCACTCGGTAGCGGCTGGAGCGGCTGCCGCGGTTGGAGCGGCTGGAGCGGCTGCCGCGGCTGGAGCGGCTGCCGCGGATGGAGAGGCTGGCGAGGCTGGAGGGGCTGGAGCGGCTGCCGCGGCTGGAGCGGCTGGAGCGGCTGCCGCGGCTGGAGCGTCTGCCGCGGCTGGAGGGCCTACCGCGGGGTTGACTCGGCTGGAGCGGATACCGAGGCTGGAACGGCACTCTCTGGACTCACTGAAATGCATTCTCAGTGGTGCCAGTGCACTCTCTGGACTCACTGCTCTGCATCCCCAGTGGTGCTAGTGCACTCTGGACTCACTGCAGTGCATCCCCAGTGGTGCCAGTGCACTCTCTGGACTCACTGCACCGCATTCCCACTGGTGTCAGTGCACTCTGTGGACTCACTGCACTGCATCCCCAGTGGTGTCAGTGCACTCTCTGGACTCCCGGCACCGTATCCCCAGTGGTGCCAGTGCATTCGCTGGACTCACGGCACTGCATCCACAGTGGTGCCAGTGCACTCTCTGGACTCACTGAAGTGCATTCTCAGTGGAGCCAGTGCACTCTCTGGACTCACTGCACTGCATCCCCAGTGGTGCCAGTGCACTCTCTGGACTCACTGCAGTGCATCCCAAGTGGTGCCAATGCACTCTCTGGACTCACTGCAGTGCATCCCCAGTGGTGCCAGTACACTCACTGGACTCACTGCACTGCATCCCCAGTGGTGCCAGTGCAGTCTCTGCACTCACTGAAGTGCATCCCCAGTGGTGCCAGAGCACTCTCTGGACTCACTGCAGTGCATCACCTGTGGTGCCAGTGCACTCTCTGGACACTCTGCACTGCATCCCCACTGGTGCCAGTGCACTCTCTGGACTCACTGCACTGCATCCCCAGTGGTGCCAGTGCACTCTCTGGACTCACTGCACTGCATCTCCAATGGTGCCAGTGCACTCTCTGGACTCACTGCACTGCATCCCCAGTGGTGCCAATGCACTCTCTGGACTCACTGCTGTGCATCCCCAGTGGTGCCAGTACACTCACTGGACTGACTGAAGTGCATTCCCAGTGGTGACATTGAAGTCTTTGGACTCACTGCACTCCATCCCCACTGGTGCCTTTGCACTCCCTGGACTCACTGCACTGCTCCAGCCGCGGCAGCCGCTCCAGCCGCGGTAGCCCTCCAGCCGTGGCAGCCGCTCCACTCGGTAGCGGCTGGAGCGGCTGCCGCGGCTGGAGCGGCTGGAGCGGCTGCCGCGGCTGGAGCGGCTGCCGCGGATGGAGAGGCTGGCGCGGCTGCCGCGGCTGGAGCGGCTGCCGCGGCTGGAGCGGCTGGAGCGGCTGCCGCGGCTGGAGCGTCTGCCGCGGCTGGAGGGGCTACCGCGGGGTTGACTCGGCTGGAGCGGATGCCGAGGCTGGAACGGCACTCTCTGGACTCACTGAAATGCATTCTCAGTGGTGCCAGTGCACTCTCTGGACTCACTGCTCTGCATCCCCAGTGGTGCTAGTGCACTCTCTGGACTCACTGCAGTGCATCCCCAGTGGTGCCATTGCACTCTCTGGACTCACTGCACCGCATTCCCACTGGTGCCAGTGCGCTCTCTGGACTCACTGCACTGCATCCCCAGTGGTGCCAGTGCGCTCTCAGGACTCACTGCAGGGCATCCCCAGTGGTGCCAGTGCACTCTCTGGACTCACTGCACTGCATCCCCAGTCCTGCCAGTGCACTCTCTTGACTCACTGCAGTGCATCCCCAGTGGTGCCAGTACACTCACTGGACTGACTGAAGTGCATCCCCAGTGGTGTCAGTGCACTCACTGGAGTCACTGCACTGCATCCCCAGTGGTGCAAGTGCACTCCCTGGACTCACTGCACTGCATTCCCAGTGGTGACAGTGAAGTCTTTGGACTCACTGCACTCCATCCCCACTGGTGCCTTTGCACTCCCTGGACTCACTGCACTGCTCCAGCCGCGGCAGCCGCTCCAGCCGCGGTAGCCCTCCAGCCGTGGCAGCCGCTCCACTCGGTAGCGGCTGGAGCGGCTGCCGCGGTTGGAGCGGCTGGAGCGGCTGCCGCGGCTGGAGCGGCTGCCGCGGATGGAGAGGCTGGCGAGGCTGGAGGGGCTGGAGCGGCTGCCGCGGCTGGAGCGGCTGGAGCGGCTGCCGCGGCTGGAGCGTCTGCCGCGGCTGGAGGGCCTACCGCGGGGTTGACTCGGCTGGAGCGGATACCGAGGCTGGAACGGCACTCTCTGGACTCACTGAAATGCATTCTCAGTGGTGCCAGTGCACTCTCTGGACTCACTGCTCTGCATCCCCAGTGGTGCTAGTGCACTCTGGACTCACTGCAGTGCATCCCCAGTGGTGCCAGTGCACTCTCTGGACTCACTGCACCGCATTCCCACTGGTGTCAGTGCACTCTGTGGACTCACTGCACTGCATCCCCAGTGGTGTCAGTGCACTCTCTGGACTCCCGGCACCGTATCCCCAGTGGTGCCAGTGCATTCGCTGGACTCACGGCACTGCATCCACAGTGGTGCCAGTGCACTCTCTGGACTCACTGAAGTGCATTCTCAGTGGAGCCAGTGCACTCTCTGGACTCACTGCACTGCATCCCCAGTGGTGCCAGTGCACTCTCTGGACTCACTGCAGTGCATCCCAAGTGGTGCCAATGCACTCTCTGGACTCACTGCAGTGCATCCCCAGTGGTGCCAGTACACTCACTGGACTCACTGCACTGCATCCCCAGTGGTGCCAGTGCAGTCTCTGCACTCACTGAAGTGCATCTCCAGTGGTGCCAGAGCACTCTCTGGACTCACTGCAGTGCATCCCAGTGGTGCCAGTGCACTCTCTGGACACTCTGCACTGCATCCCCACTGGTGCCAGTGCACTCTCTGGACTCACTGCACTGCATCCCCAGTGGTGCCAGTGCACTCTCTGGACTCACTGCACTGCATCTCCAATGGTGCCAGTGCACTCTCTGGACTCACTGCACTGCATCCCCAGTGGTGCCAATGCACTCTCTGGACTCACTGCTGTGCATCCCCAGTGGTGCCAGTACACTCACTGGACTGACTGAAGTGCATTCCCAGTGGTGACATTGAAGTCTTTGGACTCACTGCACTCCATCCCCACTGGTGCCTTTGCACTCCCTGGACTCACTGCACTGCTCCAGCCGCGGCAGCCGCTCCAGCCGCGGTAGCCCTCCAGCCGTGGCAGCCGCTCCACTCGGTAGCGGCTGGAGCGGCTGCCGCGGATGGAGAGGCTGGCGCGGCTGGAGGGGCTGGAGCGGCTGCCGCGGCTGGAGCGGCTGGAGCGGCTGCCGCGGCTGGAGCGTCTGCCGCGGCTGGAGGGGCTACCGCGGGGTTGACTCGGCTGAAGCGGATGCCGAGGCTGGAACGGCACTCTCTGGACTCACTGAAATGCATTCTCAGTGGTGCCAGTGCACTCTCTGGACTCACTGCTCTGCATCCCCAGTGGTGCTAGTGCACTCTCTGGACTCACTGCAGTGCATCCCCAGTGGTGCCATTGCACTCTCTGGACTCACTGCACCGCATTCCCACTGGTGCCAGTGCGCTCTCTGGACTCACTGCACTGCATCCCCAGTGGTGCCAGTGCGCTCTCAGGACTCACTGCAGGGCATCCCCAGTGGTGCCAGTGCACTCTCTGGACTCACTGCACTGCATCCCCAGTCCTGCCAGTGCACTCTCTTGACTCACTGCAGTGCATCCCCAGTGGTGCCAGTACACTCACTGGACTGACTGAAGTGCATCCCCAGTGGTGTCAGTGCACTCACTGGAGTCACTGCACTGCATCCCCAGTGGTGCAAGTGCACTCCCTGGACTCACTGCACTGCATTCCCAGTGGTGACAGTGAAGTCTTTGGACTCACTGCACTCCATCCCCACTGGTGCCTTTGCACTCCCTGGACTCACTGCACTGCTCCAGCCGCGGCAGCCGCTCCAGCCGCGGTAGCCCTCCAGCCGTGGCAGCCGCTCCACTCGGTAGCGGCTGGAGCGGCTGCCGCGGTTGGAGCGGCTGGAGCGGCTGCCGCGGCTGGAGCGGCTGCCGCGGATGGAGAGGCTGGCGAGGCTGGAGGGGCTGGAGCGGCTGCCGCGGCTGGAGCGGCTGGAGCGGCTGCCGCGGCTGGAGCGTCTGCCGCGGCTGGAGGGCCTACCGCGGGGTTGACTCGGCTGGAGCGGATACCGAGGCTGGAACGGCACTCTCTGGACTCACTGAAATGCATTCTCAGTGGTGCCAGTGCACTCTCTGGACTCACTGCTCTGCATCCCCAGTGGTGCTAGTGCACTCTGGACTCACTGCAGTGCATCCCCAGTGGTGCCAGTGCACTCTCTGGACTCACTGCACCGCATTCCCACTGGTGTCAGTGCACTCTGTGGACTCACTGCACTGCATCCCCAGTGGTGTCAGTGCACTCTCTGGACTCACTGCAGTGCATCCCAAGTGGTGCCAATGCACTCTCTGGACTCACTGCAGTGCATCCCCAGTGGTGCCAGTACACTCACTGGACTCACTGCACTGCATCCCCAGTGGTGCCAGTGCAGTCTCTGCACTCACTGAAGTGCATCTCCAGTGGTGCCAGAGCACTCTCTGGTCTCACTGCAGTGCATCCCAGTGGTGCCAGTGCACTCTCTGGACACTCTGCACTGCATCCCCACTGGTGCCAGTGCACTCTCTGGACTCACTGCACTGCATCCCCAGTGGTGCCAGTGCACTCTCTGGACTCACTGCACTGCATCTCCAATGGTGCCAGTGCACTCTCTGGACTCACTGCACTGCATCCCCAGTGGTGCCAATGCACTCTCTGGACTCACTGCTGTGCATCCCCAGTGGTGCCAGTACACTCACTGGACTGACTGAAGTGCATTCCCAGTGGTGACATTGAAGTCTTTGGACTCACTGCACTCCATCCCCACTGGTGCCTTTGCACTCCCTGGACTCACTGCACTGCTCCAGCCGCGGCAGCCGCTCCAGCCGCGGTAGCCCTCCAGCCGTGGCAGCCGCTCCACTCGGTAGCGGCTGGAGCGGCTGCCGCGGCTGGAGCGGCTGGAGCGGCTGCCGCGGCTGGAGCGGCTGCCGCGGATGGAGAGGCTGGCGCGGCTGGAGGGGCTGGAGCGGCTGCCGCGGCTGGAGCGGCTGGAGCGGCTGCCGCGGCTGGAGCGTCTGCCGCGGCTGGAGGGGCTACCGCGGGGTTGACTCGGCTGGAGCGGATGCCGAGGCTGGAACGGCACTCTCTGGACTCACTGAAATGCATTCTCAGTGGTGCCAGTGCACTCTCTGGACTCACTGCTCTGCATCCCCAGTGGTGCTAGTGCACTCTCTGGACTCACTGCAGTGCATCCCCAGTGGTGCCATTGCACTCTCTGGACTCACTGCACCGCATTCCCACTGGTGCCAGTGCGCTCTCTGGACTCACTGCACTGCATCCCCAGTGGTGCCAGTGCGCTCTCAGGACTCACTGCAGGGCATCCCCAGTGGTGCCAGTGCACTCTCTGGACTCACTGCACTGCATCCCCAGTCCTGCCAGTGCACTCTCTTGACTCACTGCAGTGCATCCCCAGTGGTGCCAGTACACTCACTGGACTGACTGAAGTGCATCCCCAGTGGTGTCAGTGCACTCACTGGAGTCACTGCACTGCATCCCCAGTGGTGCAAGTGCACTCCCTGGACTCACTGCACTGCATTCCCAGTGGTGACAGTGAAGTCTTTGGACTCACTGCACTCCATCCCCACTGGTGCCTTTGCACTCCCTGGACTCACTGCACTGCTCCAGCCGCGGCAGCCGCTCCAGCCGCGGTAGCCCTCCAGCCGTGGCAGCCGCTCCACTCGGTAGCGGCTGGAGCGGCTGCCGCGGTTGGAGCGGCTGGAGCGGCTGCCGCGGCTGGAGCGGCTGCCGCGGATGGAGAGGCTGGCGAGGCTGGAGGGGCTGGAGCGGCTGCCGCGGCTGGAGCGGCTGGAGCGGCTGCCGCGGCTGGAGCGTCTGCCGCGGCTGGAGGGCCTACCGCGGGGTTGACTCGGCTGGAGCGGATACCGAGGCTGGAACGGCACTCTCTGGACTCACTGAAATGCATTCTCAGTGGTGCCAGTGCACTCTCTGGACTCACTGCTCTGCATCCCCAGTGGTGCTAGTGCACTCTGGACTCACTGCAGTGCATCCCCAGTGGTGCCAGTGCACTCTCTGGACTCACTGCACCGCATTCCCACTGGTGTCAGTGCACTCTGTGGACTCACTGCACTGCATCCCCAGTGGTGTCAGTGCACTCTCTGGACTCCCGGCACCGTATCCCCAGTGGTGCCAGTGCATTCGCTGGACTCACGGCACTGCATCCACAGTGGTGCCAGTGCACTCTCTGGACTCACTGAAGTGCATCCCCAGTGGTGCCAGTGCACTCTCTGGACTCACTGCACTGCATCCCCAGTGGTGCCAGTGCACTCTCTGGACTCACTGCAGTGCATCCCAAGTGGTGCCAATGCACTCTCTGGACTCACTGCAGTGCATCCCCAGTGGTGCCAGTACACTCACTGGACTCACTGCACTGCATCCCCAGTGGTGCCAGTGCAGTCTCTGCACTCACTGAAGTGCATCTCCAGTGGTGCCAGAGCACTCTCTGGACTCACTGCAGTGCATCCCAGTGGTGCCAGTGCACTCTCTGGACACTCTGCACTGCATCCCCACTGGTGCCAGTGCACTCTCTGGACTCACTGCACTGCATCCCCAGTGGTGCCAGTGCACTCTCTGGACTCACTGCACTGCATCTCCAATGGTGCCAGTGCACTCTCTGGACTCACTGCACTGCATCCCCAGTGGTGCCAATGCACTCTCTGGACTCACTGCTGTGCATCCCCAGTGGTGCCAGTACACTCACTGGACTGACTGAAGTGCATTCCCAGTGGTGACATTGAAGTCTTTGGACTCACTGCACTCCATCCCCACTGGTGCCTTTGCACTCCCTGGACTCACTGCACTGCTCCAGCCGCGGCAGCCGCTCCAGCCGCGGTAGCCCTCCAGCCGTGGCAGCCGCTCCACTCGGTAGCGGCTGGAGCGGCTGCCGCGGCTGGAGCGGCTGGAGCGGCTGCCGCGGCTGGAGCGGCTGCCGCGGATGGAGAGGCTGGCGCGGCTGGAGGGGCTGGAGCGGCTGCCGCGGCTGGAGCGGCTGGAGCGGCTGCCGCGGCTGGAGCGTCTGCCGCGGCTGGAGGGGCTACCGCGGGGTTGACTCGGCTGGAGCGGATGCCGAGGCTGGAACGGCACTCTCTGGACTCACTGAAATGCATTCTCAGTGGTGCCAGTGCACTCTCTGGACTCACTGCTCTGCATCCCCAGTGGTGCTAGTGCACTCTCTGGACTCACTGCAGTGCATCCCCAGTGGTGCCATTGCACTCTCTGGACTCACTGCACCGCATTCCCACTGGTGCCAGTGCGCTCTCTGGACTCACTGCACTGCATCCCCAGTGGTGCCAGTGCGCTCTCAGGACTCACTGCAGGGCATCCCCAGTGGTGCCAGTGCACTCTCTGGACTCACTGCACTGCATCCCCAGTCCTGCCAGTGCACTCTCTTGACTCACTGCAGTGCATCCCCAGTGGTGCCAGTACACTCACTGGACTGACTGAAGTGCATCCCCAGTGGTGTCAGTGCACTCACTGGAGTCACTGCACTGCATCCCCAGTGGTGCAAGTGCACTCCCTGGACTCACTGCACTGCATTCCCAGTGGTGACAGTGAAGTCTTTGGACTCACTGCACTCCATCCCCACTGGTGCCTTTGCACTCCCTGGACTCACTGCACTGCTCCAGCCGCGGCAGCCGCTCCAGCCGCGGTAGCCCTCCAGCCGTGGCAGCCGCTCCACTCGGTAGCGGCTGGAGCGGCTGCCGCGGTTGGAGCGGCTGGAGCGGCTGCCGCGGCTGGAGCGGCTGCCGCGGATGGAGAGGCTGGCGAGGCTGGAGGGGCTGGAGCGGCTGCCGCGGCTGGAGCGGCTGGAGCGGCTGCCGCGGCTGGAGCGTCTGCCGCGGCTGGAGGGCCTACCGCGGGGTTGACTCGGCTGGAGCGGATACCGAGGCTGGAACGGCACTCTCTGGACTCACTGAAATGCATTCTCAGTGGTGCCAGTGCACTCTCTGGACTCACTGCTCTGCATCCCCAGTGGTGCTAGTGCACTCTGGACTCACTGCAGTGCATCCCCAGTGGTGCCAGTGCACTCTCTGGACTCACTGCACCGCATTCCCACTGGTGTCAGTGCACTCTGTGGACTCACTGCACTGCATCCCCAGTGGTGTCAGTGCACTCTCTGGACTCCCGGCACCGTATCCCCAGTGGTGCCAGTGCATTCGCTGGACTCACGGCACTGCATCCACAGTGGTGCCAGTGCACTCTCTGGACTCACTGAAGTGCATTCTCAGTGGAGCCAGTGCACTCTCTGGACTCACTGCACTGCATCCCCAGTGGTGCCAGTGCACTCTCTGGACTCACTGCAGTGCATCCCAAGTGGTGCCAATGCACTCTCTGGACTCACTGCAGTGCATCCCCAGTGGTGCCAGTACACTCACTGGACTCACTGCACTGCATCCCCAGTGGTGCCAGTGCAGTCTCTGCACTCACTGAAGTGCATCCCCAGTGGTGCCAGAGCACTCTCTGGACTCACTGCAGTGCATCACCTGTGGTGCCAGTGCACTCTCTGGACACTCTGCACTGCATCCCCACTGGTGCCAGTGCACTCTCTGGACTCACTGCACTGCATCCCCAGTGGTGCCAGTGCACTCTCTGGACTCACTGCACTGCATCTCCAATGGTGCCAGTGCACTCTCTGGACTCACTGCACTGCATCCCCAGTGGTGCCAATGCACTCTCTGGACTCACTGCTGTGCATCCCCAGTGGTGCCAGTACACTCACTGGACTGACTGAAGTGCATTCCCAGTGGTGACATTGAAGTCTTTGGACTCACTGCACTCCATCCCCACTGGTGCCTTTGCACTCCCTGGACTCACTGCACTGCTCCAGCCGCGGCAGCCGCTCCAGCCGCGGTAGCCCTCCAGCCGTGGCAGCCGCTCCACTCGGTAGCGGCTGGAGCGGCTGCCGCGGCTGGAGCGGCTGGAGCGGCTGCCGCGGCTGGAGCGGCTGCCGCGGATGGAGAGGCTGGCGCGGCTGGAGGGGCTGGAGCGGCTGCCGCGGCTGGAGCGGCTGGAGCGGCTGCCGCGGCTGGAGCGTCTGCCGCGGCTGGAGGGGCTACCGCGGGGTTGACTCGGCTGGAGCGGATGCCGAGGCTGGAACGGCACTCTCTGGACTCACTGAAATGCATTCTCAGTGGTGCCAGTGCACTCTCTGGACTCACTGCTCTGCATCCCCAGTGGTGCTAGTGCACTCTCTGGACTCACTGCAGTGCATCCCCAGTGGTGCCATTGCACTCTCTGGACTCACTGCACCGCATTCCCACTGGTGCCAGTGCGCTCTCTGGACTCACTGCACTGCATCCCCAGTGGTGCCAGTGCGCTCTCAGGACTCACTGCAGGGCATCCCCAGTGGTGCCAGTGCACTCTCTGGACTCACTGCACTGCATCCCCAGTCCTGCCAGTGCACTCTCTTGACTCACTGCAGTGCATCCCCAGTGGTGCCAGTACACTCACTGGACTGACTGAAGTGCATCCCCAGTGGTGTCAGTGCACTCACTGGAGTCACTGCACTGCATCCCCAGTGGTGCAAGTGCACTCCCTGGACTCACTGCACTGCATTCCCAGTGGTGACAGTGAAGTCTTTGGACTCACTGCACTCCATCCCCACTGGTGCCTTTGCACTCCCTGGACTCACTGCACTGCTCCAGCCGCGGCAGCCGCTCCAGCCGCGGTAGCCCTCCAGCCGTGGCAGCCGCTCCACTCGGTAGCGGCTGGAGCGGCTGCCGCGGTTGGAGCGGCTGGAGCGGCTGCCGCGGCTGGAGCGGCTGCCGCGGATGGAGAGGCTGGCGAGGCTGGAGGGGCTGGAGCGGCTGCCGCGGCTGGAGCGGCTGGAGCGGCTGCCGCGGCTGGAGCGTCTGCCGCGGCTGGAGGGCCTACCGCGGGGTTGACTCGGCTGGAGCGGATACCGAGGCTGGAACGGCACTCTCTGGACTCACTGAAATGCATTCTCAGTGGTGCCAGTGCACTCTCTGGACTCACTGCTCTGCATCCCCAGTGGTGCTAGTGCACTCTGGACTCACTGCAGTGCATCCCCAGTGGTGCCAGTGCACTCTCTGGACTCACTGCACCGCATTCCCACTGGTGTCAGTGCACTCTGTGGACTCACTGCACTGCATCCCCAGTGGTGTCAGTGCACTCTCTGGACTCCCGGCACCGTATCCCCAGTGGTGCCAGTGCATTCGCTGGACTCACGGCACTGCATCCACAGTGGTGCCAGTGCACTCTCTGGACTCACTGAAGTGCATCCCCAGTGGTGCCAGTGCACTCTCTGGACTCACTGCACTGCATCCCCAGTGGTGCCAGTGCACTCTCTGGACTCACTGCAGTGCATCCCAAGTGGTGCCAATGCACTCTCTGGACTCACTGCAGTGCATCCCCAGTGGTGCCAGTACACTCACTGGACTCACTGCACTGCATCCCCAGTGGTGCCAGTGCAGTCTCTGCACTCACTGAAGTGCATCTCCAGTGGTGCCAGAGCACTCTCTGGACTCACTGCAGTGCATCCCAGTGGTGCCAGTGCACTCTCTGGACACTCTGCACTGCATCCCCACTGGTGCCAGTGCACTCTCTGGACTCACTGCACTGCATCCCCAGTGGTGCCAGTGCACTCTCTGGACTCACTGCACTGCATCTCCAATGGTGCCAGTGCACTCTCTGGACTCACTGCACTGCATCCCCAGTGGTGCCAATGCACTCTCTGGACTCACTGCTGTGCATCCCCAGTGGTGCCAGTACACTCACTGGACTGACTGAAGTGCATTCCCAGTGGTGACATTGAAGTCTTTGGACTCACTGCACTCCATCCCCACTGGTGCCTTTGCACTCCCTGGACTCACTGCACTGCTCCAGCCGCGGCAGCCGCTCCAGCCGCGGTAGCCCTCCAGCCGTGGCAGCCGCTCCACTCGGTAGCGGCTGGAGCGGCTGCCGCGGCTGGAGCGGCTGGAGCGGCTGCCGCGGCTGGAGCGGCTGCCGCGGATGGAGAGGCTGGCGCGGCTGGAGGGGCTGGAGCGGCTGCCGCGGCTGGAGCGGCTGGAGCGGCTGCCGCGGCTGGAGCGTCTGCCGCGGCTGGAGGGGCTACCGCGGGGTTGACTCGGCTGGAGCGGATGCCGAGGCTGGAACGGCACTCTCTGGACTCACTGAAATGCATTCTCAGTGGTGCCAGTGCACTCTCTGGACTCACTGCTCTGCATCCCCAGTGGTGCTAGTGCACTCTCTGGACTCACTGCAGTGCATCCCCAGTGGTGCCATTGCACTCTCTGGACTCACTGCACCGCATTCCCACTGGTGCCAGTGCGCTCTCTGGACTCACTGCACTGCATCCCCAGTGGTGCCAGTGCGCTCTCAGGACTCACTGCAGGGCATCCCCAGTGGTGCCAGTGCACTCTCTGGACTCACTGCACTGCATCCCCAGTCCTGCCAGTGCACTCTCTTGACTCACTGCAGTGCATCCCCAGTGGTGCCAGTACACTCACTGGACTGACTGAAGTGCATCCCCAGTGGTGTCAGTGCACTCACTGGAGTCACTGCACTGCATCCCCAGTGGTGCAAGTGCACTCCCTGGACTCACTGCACTGCATTCCCAGTGGTGACAGTGAAGTCTTTGGACTCACTGCACTCCATCCCCACTGGTGCCTTTGCACTCCCTGGACTCACTGCACTGCTCCAGCCGCGGCAGCCGCTCCAGCCGCGGTAGCCCTCCAGCCGTGGCAGCCGCTCCACTCGGTAGCGGCTGGAGCGGCTGCCGCGGTTGGAGCGGCTGGAGCGGCTGCCGCGGCTGGAGCGGCTGCCGCGGATGGAGAGGCTGGCGAGGCTGGAGGGGCTGGAGCGGCTGCCGCGGCTGGAGCGGCTGGAGCGGCTGCCGCGGCTGGAGCGTCTGCCGCGGCTGGAGGGCCTACCGCGGGGTTGACTCGGCTGGAGCGGATACCGAGGCTGGAACGGCACTCTCTGGACTCACTGAAATGCATTCTCAGTGGTGCCAGTGCACTCTCTGGACTCACTGCTCTGCATCCCCAGTGGTGCTAGTGCACTCTGGACTCACTGCAGTGCATCCCCAGTGGTGCCAGTGCACTCTCTGGACTCACTGCACCGCATTCCCACTGGTGTCAGTGCACTCTGTGGACTCACTGCACTGCATCCCCAGTGGTGTCAGTGCACTCTCTGGACTCCCGGCACCGTATCCCCAGTGGTGCCAGTGCATTCGCTGGACTCACGGCACTGCATCCACAGTGGTGCCAGTGCACTCTCTGGACTCACTGAAGTGCATTCTCAGTGGAGCCAGTGCACTCTCTGGACTCACTGCACTGCATCCCCAGTGGTGCCAGTGCACTCTCTGGACTCACTGCAGTGCATCCCAAGTGGTGCCAATGCACTCTCTGGACTCACTGCAGTGCATCCCCAGTGGTGCCAGTACACTCACTGGACTCACTGCACTGCATCCCCAGTGGTGCCAGTGCAGTCTCTGCACTCACTGAAGTGCATCTCCAGTGGTGCCAGAGCACTCTCTGGACTCACTGCAGTGCATCCCAGTGGTGCCAGTGCACTCTCTGGACACTCTGCACTGCATCCCCACTGGTGCCAGTGCACTCTCTGGACTCACTGCACTGCATCCCCAGTGGTGCCAGTGCACTCTCTGGACTCACTGCACTGCATCTCCAATGGTGCCAGTGCACTCTCTGGACTCACTGCACTGCATCCCCAGTGGTGCCAATGCACTCTCTGGACTCACTGCTGTGCATCCCCAGTGGTGCCAGTACACTCACTGGACTGACTGAAGTGCATTCCCAGTGGTGACATTGAAGTCTTTGGACTCACTGCACTCCATCCCCACTGGTGCCTTTGCACTCCCTGGACTCACTGCACTGCTCCAGCCGCGGCAGCCGCTCCAGCCGCGGTAGCCCTCCAGCCGTGGCAGCCGCTCCACTCGGTAGCGGCTGGAGCGGCTGCCGCGGCTGGAGCGGCTGGAGCGGCTGCCGCGGCTGGAGCGGCTGCCGCGGATGGAGAGGCTGGCGCGGCTGGAGGGGCTGGAGCGGCTGCCGCGGCTGGAGCGGCTGGAGCGGCTGCCGCGGCTGGAGCGTCTGCCGCGGCTGGAGGGGCTACCGCGGGGTTGACTCGGCTGGAGCGGATGCCGAGGCTGGAACGGCACTCTCTGGACTCACTGAAATGCATTCTCAGTGGTGCCAGTGCACTCTCTGGACTCACTGCTCTGCATCCCCAGTGGTGCTAGTGCACTCTCTGGACTCACTGCAGTGCATCCCCAGTGGTGCCATTGCACTCTCTGGACTCACTGCACCGCATTCCCACTGGTGCCAGTGCGCTCTCTGGACTCACTGCACTGCATCCCCAGTGGTGCCAGTGCGCTCTCAGGACTCACTGCAGGGCATCCCCAGTGGTGCCAGTGCACTCTCTGGACTCACTGCACTGCATCCCCAGTCCTGCCAGTGCACTCTCTTGACTCACTGCAGTGCATCCCCAGTGGTGCCAGTACACTCACTGGACTGACTGAAGTGCATCCCCAGTGGTGTCAGTGCACTCACTGGAGTCACTGCACTGCATCCCCAGTGGTGCAAGTGCACTCCCTGGACTCACTGCACTGCATTCCCAGTGGTGACAGTGAAGTCTTTGGACTCACTGCACTCCATCCCCACTGGTGCCTTTGCACTCCCTGGACTCACTGCACTGCTCCAGCCGCGGCAGCCGCTCCAGCCGCGGTAGCCCTCCAGCCGTGGCAGCCGCTCCACTCGGTAGCGGCTGGAGCGGCTGCCGCGGTTGGAGCGGCTGGAGCGGCTGCCGCGGCTGGAGCGGCTGCCGCGGATGGAGAGGCTGGCGAGGCTGGAGGGGCTGGAGCGGCTGCCGCGGCTGGAGCGGCTGGAGCGGCTGCCGCGGCTGGAGCGTCTGCCGCGGCTGGAGGGCCTACCGCGGGGTTGACTCGGCTGGAGCGGATACCGAGGCTGGAACGGCACTCTCTGGACTCACTGAAATGCATTCTCAGTGGTGCCAGTGCACTCTCTGGACTCACTGCTCTGCATCCCCAGTGGTGCTAGTGCACTCTGGACTCACTGCAGTGCATCCCCAGTGGTGCCAGTGCACTCTCTGGACTCACTGCACCGCATTCCCACTGGTGTCAGTGCACTCTGTGGACTCACTGCACTGCATCCCCAGTGGTGTCAGTGCACTCTCTGGACTCCCGGCACCGTATCCCCAGTGGTGCCAGTGCATTCGCTGGACTCACGGCACTGCATCCACAGTGGTGCCAGTGCACTCTCTGGACTCACTGAAGTGCATTCTCAGTGGAGCCAGTGCACTCTCTGGACTCACTGCACTGCATCCCCAGTGGTGCCAGTGCACTCTCTGGACTCACTGCAGTGCATCCCAAGTGGTGCCAATGCACTCTCTGGACTCACTGCAGTGCATCCCCAGTGGTGCCAGTACACTCACTGGACTCACTGCACTGCATCCCCAGTGGTGCCAGTGCAGTCTCTGCACTCACTGAAGTGCATCTCCAGTGGTGCCAGAGCACTCTCTGGACTCACTGCAGTGCATCACCTGTGGTGCCAGTGCACTCTCTGGACACTCTGCACTGCATCCCCACTGGTGCCAGTGCACTCTCTGGACTCACTGCACTGCATCCCCAGTGGTGCCAGTGCACTCTCTGGACTCACTGCACTGCATCTCCAATGGTGCCAGTGCACTCTCTGGACTCACTGCACTGCATCCCCAGTGGTGCCAATGCACTCTCTGGACTCACTGCTGTGCATCCCCAGTGGTGCCAGTACACTCACTGGACTGACTGAAGTGCATTCCCAGTGGTGACATTGAAGTCTTTGGACTCACTGCACTCCATCCCCACTGGTGCCTTTGCACTCCCTGGACTCACTGCACTGCTCCAGCCGCGGCAGCCGCTCCAGCCGCGGTAGCCCTCCAGCCGTGGCAGCCGCTCCACTCGGTAGCGGCTGGAGCGGCTGCCGCGGCTGGAGCGGCTGCCGCGGATGGAGAGGCTGGCGCGGCTGGAGGGGCTGGAGCGGCTGCCGCGGCTGGAGCGGCTGGAGCGGCTGCCGCGGCTGGAGCGTCTGCCGCGGCTGGAGGGGCTACCGCGGGGTTGACTCGGCTGGAGCGGATGCCGAGGCTGGAACGGCACTCTCTGGACTCACTGAAATGCATTCTCAGTGGTGCCAGTGCACTCTCTGGACTCACTGCTCTGCATCCCCAGTGGTGCTAGTGCACTCTCTGGACTCACTGCAGTGCATCCCCAGTGGTGCCATTGCACTCTCTGGACTCACTGCACCGCATTCCCACTGGTGCCAGTGCGCTCTCTGGACTCACTGCACTGCATCCCCAGTGGTGCCAGTGCGCTCTCAGGACTCACTGCAGGGCATCCCCAGTGGTGCCAGTGCACTCTCTGGACTCACTGCACTGCATCCCCAGTCCTGCCAGTGCACTCTCTTGACTCACTGCAGTGCATCCCCAGTGGTGCCAGTACACTCACTGGACTGACTGAAGTGCATCCCCAGTGGTGCCAGTGCACTCTCTGGACTCACAGCACTGCATGCCCAGTGGTGCCAGTGCACTCTCTGGACTCACTGCATTGCATCCTCAGTGGTGCCAGTGCACTCTCTGGACTCACTGCACTGCATCCCCAGTCCTGCCAGTGCACTCTCTGGACTCACTGCACTGCATCCCCAATGGTGCCAGTGCACTCTCTGGACTCACTGCACTGCTCCAGCCGCGGCAGCCTCTCCAGGCGCACCAGCCGCGGCATCCGCTCCAGCCTCGGCATCCGCTCCAGCCGCGTTAACCGCTCCAGCCGCGGTAGCTCCTCCAGCCGCGCCAGCCGCTCCAGCCGCGGCAGCCGCTCCAGCCGCTCCAGCCGCCGGATCCGCTCCAGCCGCTCCAGCCGCGGCAGCCGCTCCAACCGCGGCAGCCGCTCCAGTCGCGGCAGCCGCTCCAGCCGCTCCAGCCGCGGCAGCCGCTCCAGCCGCTACCGAGTGGAGCGGCTGCCACGGCTGGAGGGCTACCGCGGCTGGAGCGGCTGCCGCGGCTGGAGAGGCTGGCGCGGCTGGAGGGGCTGGAGCGGCTGCCGCGGCTGGAGCGGCTGGAGCGGCTGCCGCGGCTGGAGCGTCTGCCGCGGCTGGAGGGGCTACCGCGGGGTTGACTCGGCTGGAGCGGATGCCGACGCTGGAACGGCACTCTCTGGACTCACTGAAATGCATTCTCAGTGGTGCCAGTGCACTCTCAGGACTCACTGCAGGGCATCCCCAGTGGTGCCAGTGCACTCTCTGGACTCACTGCACTGCATCCCCAGTCCTGCCAGTGCACTCTCTTGACTCACTGCAGTGCATCCCCAGTGGTGCCAGTACACTCACTGGACTGACTGAAGTGCATCCCCAGTGGTGTCAGTGCACTCACTGGAGTCACTGCACTGCATCCCCAGTGGTGCAAGTGCACTCCCTGGACTCACTGCACTGCATTCCCAGTGGTGACAGTGAAGTCTTTGGACTCACTGCACTCCATCCCCACTGGTGCCTTTGCACTCCCTGGACTCACTGCACTGCTCCAGCCGCGGCAGCCGCTCCAGCCGCGGTAGCCCTCCAGCCGTGGCAGCCGCTCCACTCGGTAGCGGCTGGAGCGGCTGCCGCGGTTGGAGCGGCTGGAGCGGCTGCCGCGGCTGGAGCGGCTGCCGCGGATGGAGAGGCTGGCGAGGCTGGAGGGGCTGGAGCGGCTGCCGCGGCTGGAGCGGCTGGAGCGGCTGCCGCGGCTGGAGCGTCTGCCGCGGCTGGAGGGCCTACCGCGGGGTTGACTCGGCTGGAGCGGATGCCGAGGCTGGAACGGCACTCTCTGGACTCACTGAAATGCATTCTCAGTGGTGCCAGTGCACTCTCTGGACTCACTGCTCTGCATCCCCAGTGGTGCTAGTGCACTCTGGACTCACTGCAGTGCATCCCCAGTGGTGCCATTGCACTCTCTGGACTCACTGCACCGCATTCCCACTGGTGTCAGTGCACTCTGTGGACTCACTGCACTGCATCCCCAGTGGTGTCAGTGCACTCTCTGGACTCCCGGCACCGTATCCCCAGTGGTGCCAGTGCATTCGCTGGACTCACGGCACTGCATCCACAGTGGTGCCAGTGCACTCTCTGGACTCACTGAAGTGCATTCTCAGTGGAGCCAGTGCACTCTCTGGACTCACTGCACTGCATCCCCAGTGGTGCCAGTGCACTCTCTGGACTCACTGCAGTGCATCCCAAGTGGTGCCAATGCACTCTCTGGACTCACTGCAGTGCATCCCCAGTGGTGCCAGTACACTCACTGGACTCACTGCACTGCATCCCCAGTGGTGCCAGTGCAGTCTCTGCACTCACTGAAGTGCATCTCCAGTGGTGCCAGAGCACTCTCTGGACTCACTGCAGTGCATCACCTGTGGTGCCAGTGCACTCTCTGGACACTCTGCACTGCATCCCCACTGGTGCCAGTGCACTCTCTGGACTCACTGCACTGCATCCCCAGTGGTGCCAGTGCACTCTCTGGACTCACTGCACTGCATCTCCAATGGTGCCAGTGCACTCTCTGGACTCACTGCACTGCATCCCCAGTGGTGCCAATGCACTCTCTGGACTCACTGCTGTGCATCCCCAGTGGTGCCAGTACACTCACTGGACTGACTGAAGTGCATTCCCAGTGGTGACATTGAAGTCTTTGGACTCACTGCACTCCATCCCCACTGGTGCCTTTGCACTCCCTGGACTCACTGCACTGCTCCAGCCGCGGCAGCCGCTCCAGCCGCGGTAGCCCTCCAGCCGTGGCAGCCGCTCCACTCGGTAGCGGCTGGAGCGGCTGCCGCGGCTGGAGCGGCTGCCGCGGCTGGAGCGGCTGCCGCGGATGGAGAGGCTGGCGCGGCTGGAGGGGCTGGAGCGGCTGCCGCGGCTGGAGCGGCTGGAGCGGCTGCCGCGGCTGGAGCGTCTGCCGCGGCTGGAGGGGCTACCGCGGGGTTGACTCGGCTGGAGCGGATGCCGAGGCTGGAACGGCACTCTCTGGACTCACTGAAATGCATTCTCAGTGGTGCCAGTGCACTCTCTGGACTCACTGCTCTGCATCCCCAGTGGTGCCAGTGCACTCTCTGGACTCACTGCAGTGCATCCCCAGTGGTGCCATTGCACTCTCTGGACTCACTGCACCGCATTCCCACTGGTGCCAGTGCGCTCTCTGGACTCACTGCACTGCATCCCCAGTGGTGCCAGTGCGCTCTCAGGACTCACTGCAGGGCATCCCCAGTGGTGCCAGTGCACTCTCTGGACTCACTGCACTGCATCCCCAGTCCTGCCAGTGCACTCTCTTGACTCACTGCAGTGCATCCCCAGTGGTGCCAGTACACTCACTGGACTGACTGAAGTGCATCCCCAGTGGTGTCAGTGCACTCACTGGAGTCACTGCACTGCATCCCCAGTGGTGCAAGTGCACTCCCTGGACTCACTGCACTGCATTCCCAGTGGTGACAGTGAAGTCTTTGGACTCACTGCACTCCATCCCCACTGGTGCCTTTGCACTCCCTGGACTCACTGCACTGCTCCAGCCGCGGCAGCCGCTCCAGCCGCGGTAGCCCTCCAGCCGTGGCAGCCGCTCCACTCGGTAGCGGCTGGAGCGGCTGCCGCGGTTGGAGCGGCTGGAGCGGCTGCCGCGGCTGGAGCGGCTGCCGCGGATGGAGAGGCTGGCGAGGCTGGAGGGGCTGGAGCGGCTGCCGCGGCTGGAGCGGCTGGAGCGGCTGCCGCGGCTGGAGCGTCTGCCGCGGCTGGAGGGCCTACCGCGGGGTTGACTCGGCTGGAGCGGATACCGAGGCTGGAACGGCACTCTCTGGACTCACTGAAATGCATTCTCAGTGGTGCCAGTGCACTCTCTGGACTCACTGCTCTGCATCCCCAGTGGTGCTAGTGCACTCTGGACTCACTGCAGTGCATCCCCAGTGGTGCCAGTGCACTCTCTGGACTCACTGCACCGCATTCCCACTGGTGTCAGTGCACTCTGTGGACTCACTGCACTGCATCCCCAGTGGTGTCAGTGCACTCTCTGGACTCCCGGCACCGTATCCCCAGTGGTGCCAGTGCATTCGCTGGACTCACGGCACTGCATCCACAGTGGTGCCAGTGCACTCTCTGGACTCACTGAAGTGCATTCTCAGTGGAGCCAGTGCACTCTCTGGACTCACTGCACTGCATCCCCAGTGGTGCCAGTGCACTCTCTGGACTCACTGCAGTGCATCCCAAGTGGTGCCAATGCACTCTCTGGACTCACTGCAGTGCATCCCCAGTGGTGCCAGTACACTCACTGGACTCACTGCACTGCATCCCCAGTGGTGCCAGTGCAGTCTCTGCACTCACTGAAGTGCATCTCCAGTGGTGCCAGAGCACTCTCTGGACTCACTGCAGTGCATCACCTGTGGTGCCAGTGCACTCTCTGGACACTCTGCACTGCATCCCCACTGGTGCCAGTGCACTCTCTGGACTCACTGCACTGCATCCCCAGTGGTGCCAGTGCACTCTCTGGACTCACTGCACTGCATCTCCAATGGTGCCAGTGCACTCTCTGGACTCACTGCACTGCATCCCCAGTGGTGCCAATGCACTCTCTGGACTCACTGCTGTGCATCCCCAGTGGTGCCAGTACACTCACTGGACTGACTGAAGTGCATTCCCAGTGGTGACATTGAAGTCTTTGGACTCACTGCACTCCATCCCCACTGGTGCCTTTGCACTCCCTGGACTCACTGCACTGCTCCAGCCGCGGCAGCCGCTCCAGCCGCGGTAGCCCTCCAGCCGTGGCAGCCGCTCCACTCGGTAGCGGCTGGAGCGGCTGCCGCGGCTGGAGCGGCTGCCGCGGCTGGAGCGGCTGCCGCGGATGGAGAGGCTGGCGCGGCTGGAGGGGCTGGAGCGGCTGCCGCGGCTGGAGCGGCTGGAGCGGCTGCCGCGGCTGGAGCGTCTGCCGCGGCTGGAGGGGCTACCGCGGGGTTGACTCGGCTGGAGCGGATGCCGAGGCTGGAACGGCACTCTCTGGACTCACTGAAATGCATTCTCAGTGGTGCCAGTGCACTCTCTGGACTCACTGCTCTGCATCCCCAGTGGTGCTAGTGCACTCTCTGGACTCACTGCAGTGCATCCCCAGTGGTGCCATTGCACTCTCTGGACTCACTGCACCGCATTCCCACTGGTGCCAGTGCGCTCTCTGGACTCACTGCACTGCATCCCCAGTGGTGCCAGTGCGCTCTCAGGACTCACTGCAGGGCATCCCCAGTGGTGCCAGTGCACTCTCTGGACTCACTGCACTGCATCCCCAGTCCTGCCAGTGCACTCTCTTGACTCACTGCAGTGCATCCCCAGTGGTGCCAGTACACTCACTGGACTGACTGAAGTGCATCCCCAGTGGTGCCAGTGCACTCTCTGGACTCACAGCACTGCATGCCCAGTGGTGCCAGTGCACTCTCTGGACTCACTGCATTGCATCCTCAGTGGTGCCAGTGCACTCTCTGGACTCACTGCACTGCATCCCCAGTCCTGCCAGTGCACTCTCTGGACTCACTGCACTGCATCCCCAATGGTGCCAGTGCACTCTCTGGACTCACTGCACTGCTCCAGCCGCGGCAGCCTCTCCAGGCGCACCAGCCGCGGCATCCGCTCCAGCCTCGGCATCCGCTCCAGCCGCGTTAACCGCTCCAGCCGCGGTAGCTCCTCCAGCCGCGCCAGCCGCTCCAGCCGCGGCAGCCGCTCCAGCCGCTCCAGCCGCGGCATCCGCTCCAGCCGCTCCAGCCGCGGCAGCCGCTCCAACCGCGGCAGCCGCTCCAGTCGCGGCAGCCGCTCCAGCCGCTCCAGCCGCGGCAGCCGCTCCAGCCGCTACCGAGTGGAGCGGCTGCCACGGCTGGAGGGCTACCGCGGCTGGAGCGGCTGCCGCGGCTGGAGAGGCTGGCGCGGCTGGAGGGGCTGGAGCGGCTGCCGCGGCTGGAGCGGCTGGAGCGGCTGCCGCGGCTGGAGCGTCTGCCGCGGCTGGAGGGGCTACCGCGGGGTTGACTCGGCTGGAGCGGATGCCGAGGCTGGAACGGCACTCTCTGGACTCACTGAAATGCATTCTCAGTGGTGCCAGTGCACTCTCAGGACTCACTGCAGGGCATCCCCAGTGGTGCCAGTGCACTCTCTGGACTCACTGCACTGCATCCCCAGTCCTGCCAGTGCACTCTCTTGACTCACTGCAGTGCATCCCCAGTGGTGCCAGTACACTCACTGGACTGACTGAAGTGCATCCCCAGTGGTGTCAGTGCACTCACTGGAGTCACTGCACTGCATCCCCAGTGGTGCAAGTGCACTCCCTGGACTCACTGCACTGCATTCCCAGTGGTGACAGTGAAGTCTTTGGACTCACTGCACTCCATCCCCACTGGTGCCTTTGCACTCCCTGGACTCACTGCACTGCTCCAGCCGCGGCAGCCGCTCCAGCCGCGGTAGCCCTCCAGCCGTGGCAGCCGCTCCACTCGGTAGCGGCTGGAGCGGCTGCCGCGGTTGGAGCGGCTGGAGCGGCTGCCGCGGCTGGAGCGGCTGCCGCGGATGGAGAGGCTGGCGAGGCTGGAGGGGCTGGAGCGGCTGCCGCGGCTGGAGCGGCTGGAGCGGCTGCCGCGGCTGGAGCGTCTGCCGCGGCTGGAGGGCCTACCGCGGGGTTGACTCGGCTGGAGCGGATGCCGAGGCTGGAACGGCACTCTCTGGACTCACTGAAATGCATTCTCAGTGGTGCCAGTGCACTCTCTGGACTCACTGCTCTGCATCCCCAGTGGTGCTAGTGCACTCTGGACTCACTGCAGTGCATCCCCAGTGGTGCCAGTGCACTCTCTGGACTCACTGCACCGCATTCCCACTGGTGTCAGTGCACTCTGTGGACTCACTGCACTGCATCCCCAGTGGTGTCAGTGCACTCTCTGGACTCCCGGCACCGTATCCCCAGTGGTGCCAGTGCATTCGCTGGACTCACGGCACTGCATCCACAGTGGTGCCAGTGCACTCTCTGGACTCACTGAAGTGCATTCTCAGTGGAGCCAGTGCACTCTCTGGACTCACTGCACTGCATCCCCAGTGGTGCCAGTGCACTCTCTGGACTCACTGCAGTGCATCCCAAGTGGTGCCAATGCACTCTCTGGACTCACTGCAGTGCATCCCCAGTGGTGCCAGTACACTCACTGGACTCACTGCACTGCATCCCCAGTGGTGCCAGTGCAGTCTCTGCACTCACTGAAGTGCATCTCCAGTGGTGCCAGAGCACTCTCTGGACTCACTGCAGTGCATCACCTGTGGTGCCAGTGCACTCTCTGGACACTCTGCACTGCATCCCCACTGGTGCCAGTGCACTCTCTGGACTCACTGCACTGCATCCCCAGTGGTGCCAGTGCACTCTCTGGACTCACTGCACTGCATCTCCAATGGTGCCAGTGCACTCTCTGGACTCACTGCACTGCATCCCCAGTGGTGCCAATGCACTCTCTGGACTCACTGCTGTGCATCCCCAGTGGTGCCAGTACACTCACTGGACTGACTGAAGTGCATTCCCAGTGGTGACATTGAAGTCTTTGGACTCACTGCACTCCATCCCCACTGGTGCCTTTGCACTCCCTGGACTCACTGCACTGCTCCAGCCGCGGCAGCCGCTCCAGCCGCGGTAGCCCTCCAGCCGTGGCAGCCGCTCCACTCGGTAGCGGCTGGAGCGGCTGCCGCGGCTGGAGCGGCTGCCGCGGCTGGAGCGGCTGCCGCGGATGGAGAGGCTGGCGCGGCTGGAGGGGCTGGAGCGGCTGCCGCGGCTGGAGCGGCTGGAGCGGCTGCCGCGGCTGGAGCGTCTGCCGCGGCTGGAGGGGCTACCGCGGGGTTGACTCGGCTGGAGCGGATGCCGAGGCTGGAACGGCACTCTCTGGACTCACTGAAATGCATTCTCAGTGGTGCCAGTGCACTCTCTGGACTCACTGCTCTGCATCCCCAGTGGTGCTAGTGCACTCTCTGGACTCACTGCAGTGCATCCCCAGTGGTGCCATTGCACTCTCTGGACTCACTGCACCGCATTCCCACTGGTGCCAGTGCGCTCTCTGGACTCACTGCACTGCATCCCCAGTGGTGCCAGTGCGCTCTCAGGACTCACTGCAGGGCATCCCCAGTGGTGCCAGTGCACTCTCTGGACTCACTGCACTGCATCCCCAGTCCTGCCAGTGCACTCTCTTGACTCACTGCAGTGCATCCCCAGTGGTGCCAGTACACTCACTGGACTGACTGAAGTGCATCCCCAGTGGTGCCAGTGCACTCTCTGGACTCACAGCACTGCATGCCCAGTGGTGCCAGTGCACTCTCTGGACTCACTGCATTGCATCCTCAGTGGTGCCAGTGCACTCTCTGGACTCACTGCACTGCATCCCCAGTCCTGCCAGTGCACTCTCTGGACTCACTGCACTGCATCCCCAATGGTGCCAGTGCACTCTCTGGACTCACTGCACTGCTCCAGCCGCGGCAGCCTCTCCAGGCGCACCAGCCGCGGCATCCGCTCCAGCCTCGGCATCCGCTCCAGCCGCGTTAACCGCTCCAGCCGCGGTAGCTCCTCCAGCCGCGCCAGCCGCTCCAGCCGCGGCAGCCGCTCCAGCCGCTCCAGCCGCGGCATCCGCTCCAGCCGCTCCAGCCGCGGCAGCCGCTCCAACCGCGGCAGCCGCTCCAGTCGCGGCAGCCGCTCCAGCCGCTCCAGCCGCGGCAGCCGCTCCAGCCGCTACCGAGTGGAGCGGCTGCCACGGCTGGAGGGCTACCGCGGCTGGAGCGGCTGCCGCGGCTGGAGAGGCTGGCGCGGCTGGAGGGGCTGGAGCGGCTGCCGCGGCTGGAGCGGCTGGAGCGGCTGCCGCGGCTGGAGCGTCTGCCGCGGCTGGAGGGGCTACCGCGGGGTTGACTCGGCTGGAGCGGATGCCGAGGCTGGAACGGCACTCTCTGGACTCACTGAAATGCATTCTCAGTGGTGCCAGTGCACTCTCTGGACTCACTGCAGTGCATCCCCAGTGGTGCCAGTGCACTCTCTGGACTCACTGCACTGCATCCCCAGTCCTGCCAGTGCACTCTCTTGACTCACTGCAGTGCATCCCCAGTGGTGCCAGTACACTCACTGGACTGACTGAAGTGCATCCCCAGTGGTGTCAGTGCACTCACTGGAGTCACTGCACTGCATCCCCAGTGGTGCAAGTGCACTCCCTGGACTCACTGCACTGCATTCCCAGTGGTGACAGTGAAGTCTTTGGACTCACTGCACTCCATCCCCACTGGTGCCTTTGCACTCCCTGGACTCACTGCACTGCTCCAGCCGCGGCAGCCGCTCCAGCCGCGGTAGCCCTCCAGCCGTGGCAGCCGCTCCACTCGGTAGCGGCTGGAGCGGCTGCCGCGGTTGGAGCGGCTGGAGCGGCTGCCGCGGCTGGAGCGGCTGCCGCGGATGGAGAGGCTGGCGAGGCTGGAGGGGCTGGAGCGGCTGCCGCGGCTGGAGCGGCTGGAGCGGCTGCCGCGGCTGGAGCGTCTGCCGCGGCTGGAGGGCCTACCGCGGGGTTGACTCGGCTGGAGCGGATGCCGAGGCTGGAACGGCACTCTCTGGACTCACTGAAATGCATTCTCAGTGGTGCCAGTGCACTCTCTGGACTCACTGCTCTGCATCCCCAGTGGTGCTAGTGCACTCTGGACTCACTGCAGTGCATCCCCAGTGGTGCCATTGCACTCTCTGGACTCACTGCACCGCATTCCCACTGGTGTCAGTGCACTCTGTGGACTCACTGCACTGCATCCCCAGTGGTGTCAGTGCACTCTCTGGACTCCCGGCACCGTATCCCCAGTGGTGCCAGTGCATTCGCTGGACTCACGGCACTGCATCCACAGTGGTGCCAGTGCACTCTCTGGACTCACTGAAGTGCATTCTCAGTGGAGCCAGTGCACTCTCTGGACTCACTGCACTGCATCCCCAGTGGTGCCAGTGCACTCTCTGGACTCACTGCAGTGCATCCCAAGTGGTGCCAATGCACTCTCTGGACTCACTGCAGTGCATCCCCAGTGGTGCCAGTGCAGTCTCTGCACTCACTGAAGTGCATCTCCAGTGGTGCCAGAGCACTCTCTGGACTCACTGCAGTGCATCCCAGTGGTGCCAGTGCACTCTCTGGACTCACTGCACTGCATCCCCAGTGGTGCCAGTGCACTCTCTGGACTCACTGCACTGCATCTCCAATGGTGCCAGTGCACTCTCTGGACTCACTGCACTGCATCCCCAGTGGTGCCAATGCACTCTCTGGACTCACTGCTGTGCATCCCCAGTGGTGCCAGTACACTCACTGGACTGACTGAAGTGCATTCCCAGTGGTGACATTGAAGTCTTTGGACTCACTGCACTCCATCCCCACTGGTGCCTTTGCACTCCCTGGACTCACTGCACTGCTCCAGCCGCGGCAGCCGCTCCAGCCGCGGTAGCCCTCCAGCCGTGGCAGCCGCTCCACTCGGTAGCGGCTGGAGCGGCTGCCGCGGCTGGAGCGGCTGGAGCGGCTGCCGCGGCTGGAGCGGCTGCCGCGGATGGAGAGGCTGGCGCGGCTGGAGGGGCTGGAGCGGCTGCCGCGGCTGGAGCGGCTGGAGCGGCTGCCGCGGCTGGAGCGTCTGCCGCGGCTGGAGGGGCTACCGCGGGGTTGACTCGGCTGGAGCGGATGCCGAGGCTGGAACGGCACTCTCTGGACTCACTGAAATGCATTCTCAGTGGTGCCAGTGCACTCTCTGGACTCACTGCTCTGCATCCCCAGTGGTGCCAGTGCACTCTCTGGACTCACTGCAGTGCATCCCCAGTGGTGCCATTGCACTCTCTGGACTCACTGCACCGCATTCCCACTGGTGCCAGTGCGCTCTCTGGACTCACTGCACTGCATCCCCAGTGGTGCCAGTGCGCTCTCAGGACTCACTGCAGGGCATCCCCAGTGGTGCCAGTGCACTCTCTGGACTCACTGCACTGCATCCCCAGTCCTGCCAGTGCACTCTCTTGACTCACTGCAGTGCATCCCCAGTGGTGCCAGTACACTCACTGGACTGACTGAAGTGCATCCCCAGTGGTGTCAGTGCACTCACTGGAGTCACTGCACTGCATCCCCAGTGGTGCAAGTGCACTCCCTGGACTCACTGCACTGCATTCCCAGTGGTGACAGTGAAGTCTTTGGACTCACTGCACTCCATCCCCACTGGTGCCTTTGCACTCCCTGGACTCACTGCACTGCTCCAGCCGCGGCAGCCGCTCCAGCCGCGGTAGCCCTCCAGCCGTGGCAGCCGCTCCACTCGGTAGCGGCTGGAGCGGCTGCCGCGGTTGGAGCGGCTGGAGCGGCTGCCGCGGCTGGAGCGGCTGCCGCGGATGGAGAGGCTGGCGAGGCTGGAGGGGCTGGAGCGGCTGCCGCGGCTGGAGCGGCTGGAGCGGCTGCCGCGGCTGGAGCGTCTGCCGCGGCTGGAGGGCCTACCGCGGGGTTGACTCGGCTGGAGCGGATACCGAGGCTGGAACGGCACTCTCTGGACTCACTGAAATGCATTCTCAGTGGTGCCAGTGCACTCTCTGGACTCACTGCTCTGCATCCCCAGTGGTGCTAGTGCACTCTGGACTCACTGCAGTGCATCCCCAGTGGTGCCAGTGCACTCTCTGGACTCACTGCACCGCATTCCCACTGGTGTCAGTGCACTCTGTGGACTCACTGCACTGCATCCCCAGTGGTGTCAGTGCACTCTCTGGACTCCCGGCACCGTATCCCCAGTGGTGCCAGTGCATTCGCTGGACTCACGGCACTGCATCCACAGTGGTGCCAGTGCACTCTCTGGACTCACTGAAGTGCATTCTCAGTGGAGCCAGTGCACTCTCTGGACTCACTGCACTGCATCCCCAGTGGTGCCAGTGCACTCTCTGGACTCACTGCAGTGCATCCCAAGTGGTGCCAATGCACTCTCTGGACTCACTGCAGTGCATCCCCAGTGGTGCCAGTACACTCACTGGACTCACTGCACTGCATCCCCAGTGGTGCCAGTGCAGTCTCTGCACTCACTGAAGTGCATCTCCAGTGGTGCCAGAGCACTCTCTGGACTCACTGCAGTGCATCACCTGTGGTGCCAGTGCACTCTCTGGACACTCTGCACTGCATCCCCACTGGTGCCAGTGCACTCTCTGGACTCACTGCACTGCATCCCCAGTGGTGCCAGTGCACTCTCTGGACTCACTGCACTGCATCTCCAATGGTGCCAGTGCACTCTCTGGACTCACTGCACTGCATCCCCAGTGGTGCCAATGCACTCTCTGGACTCACTGCTGTGCATCCCCAGTGGTGCCAGTACACTCACTGGACTGACTGAAGTGCATTCCCAGTGGTGACATTGAAGTCTTTGGACTCACTGCACTCCATCCCCACTGGTGCCTTTGCACTCCCTGGACTCACTGCACTGCTCCAGCCGCGGCAGCCGCTCCAGCCGCGGTAGCCCTCCAGCCGTGGCAGCCGCTCCACTCGGTAGCGGCTGGAGCGGCTGCCGCGGCTGGAGCGGCTGCCGCGGCTGGAGCGGCTGCCGCGGATGGAGAGGCTGGCGCGGCTGGAGGGGCTGGAGCGGCTGCCGCGGCTGGAGCGGCTGGAGCGGCTGCCGCGGCTGGAGCGTCTGCCGCGGCTGGAGGGGCTACCGCGGGGTTGACTCGGCTGGAGCGGATGCCGAGGCTGGAACGGCACTCTCTGGACTCACTGAAATGCATTCTCAGTGGTGCCAGTGCACTCTCTGGACTCACTGCTCTGCATCCCCAGTGGTGCTAGTGCACTCTCTGGACTCACTGCAGTGCATCCCCAGTGGTGCCATTGCACTCTCTGGACTCACTGCACCGCATTCCCACTGGTGCCAGTGCGCTCTCTGGACTCACTGCACTGCATCCCCAGTGGTGCCAGTGCGCTCTCAGGACTCACTGCAGGGCATCCCCAGTGGTGCCAGTGCACTCTCTGGACTCACTGCACTGCATCCCCAGTCCTGCCAGTGCACTCTCTTGACTCACTGCAGTGCATCCCCAGTGGTGCCAGTACACTCACTGGACTGACTGAAGTGCATCCCCAGTGGTGCCAGTGCACTCTCTGGACTCACAGCACTGCATGCCCAGTGGTGCCAGTGCACTCTCTGGACTCACTGCATTGCATCCTCAGTGGTGCCAGTGCACTCTCTGGACTCACTGCACTGCATCCCCAGTCCTGCCAGTGCACTCTCTGGACTCACTGCACTGCATCCCCAATGGTGCCAGTGCACTCTCTGGACTCACTGCACTGCTCCAGCCGCGGCAGCCTCTCCAGGCGCACCAGCCGCGGCATCCGCTCCAGCCTCGGCATCCGCTCCAGCCGCGTTAACCGCTCCAGCCGCGGTAGCTCCTCCAGCCGCGCCAGCCGCTCCAGCCGCGGCAGCCGCTCCAGCCGCTCCAGCCGCGGCATCCGCTCCAGCCGCTCCAGCCGCGGCAGCCGCTCCAACCGCGGCAGCCGCTCCAGTCGCGGCAGCCGCTCCAGCCGCTCCAGCCGCGGCAGCCGCTCCAGCCGCTACCGAGTGGAGCGGCTGCCACGGCTGGAGGGCTACCGCGGCTGGAGCGGCTGCCGCGGCTGGAGAGGCTGGCGCGGCTGGAGGGGCTGGAGCGGCTGCCGCGGCTGGAGCGGCTGGAGCGGCTGCCGCGGCTGGAGCGTCTGCCGCGGCTGGAGGGGCTACCGCGGGGTTGACTCGGCTGGAGCGGATGCCGAGGCTGGAACGGCACTCTCTGGACTCACTGAAATGCATTCTCAGTGGTGCCAGTGCACTCTCAGGACTCACTGCAGGGCATCCCCAGTGGTGCCAGTGCACTCTCTGGACTCACTGCACTGCATCCCCAGTCCTGCCAGTGCACTCTCTTGACTCACTGCAGTGCATCCCCAGTGGTGCCAGTACACTCACTGGACTGACTGAAGTGCATCCCCAGTGGTGTCAGTGCACTCACTGGAGTCACTGCACTGCATCCCCAGTGGTGCAAGTGCACTCCCTGGACTCACTGCACTGCATTCCCAGTGGTGACAGTGAAGTCTTTGGACTCACTGCACTCCATCCCCACTGGTGCCTTTGCACTCCCTGGACTCACTGCACTGCTCCAGCCGCGGCAGCCGCTCCAGCCGCGGTAGCCCTCCAGCCGTGGCAGCCGCTCCACTCGGTAGCGGCTGGAGCGGCTGCCGCGGTTGGAGCGGCTGGAGCGGCTGCCGCGGCTGGAGCGGCTGCCGCGGATGGAGAGGCTGGCGAGGCTGGAGGGGCTGGAGCGGCTGCCGCGGCTGGAGCGGCTGGAGCGGCTGCCGCGGCTGGAGCGTCTGCCGCGGCTGGAGGGCCTACCGCGGGGTTGACTCGGCTGGAGCGGATGCCGAGGCTGGAACGGCACTCTCTGGACTCACTGAAATGCATTCTCAGTGGTGCCAGTGCACTCTCTGGACTCACTGCTCTGCATCCCCAGTGGTGCTAGTGCACTCTGGACTCACTGCAGTGCATCCCCAGTGGTGCCAGTGCACTCTCTGGACTCACTGCACCGCATTCCCACTGGTGTCAGTGCACTCTGTGGACTCACTGCACTGCATCCCCAGTGGTGTCAGTGCACTCTCTGGACTCCCGGCACCGTATCCCCAGTGGTGCCAGTGCATTCGCTGGACTCACGGCACTGCATCCACAGTGGTGCCAGTGCACTCTCTGGACTCACTGAAGTGCATTCTCAGTGGAGCCAGTGCACTCTCTGGACTCACTGCACTGCATCCCCAGTGGTGCCAGTGCACTCTCTGGACTCACTGCAGTGCATCCCAAGTGGTGCCAATGCACTCTCTGGACTCACTGCAGTGCATCCCCAGTGGTGCCAGTACACTCACTGGACTCACTGCACTGCATCCCCAGTGGTGCCAGTGCAGTCTCTGCACTCACTGAAGTGCATCTCCAGTGGTGCCAGAGCACTCTCTGGACTCACTGCAGTGCATCACCTGTGGTGCCAGTGCACTCTCTGGACACTCTGCACTGCATCCCCACTGGTGCCAGTGCACTCTCTGGACTCACTGCACTGCATCCCCAGTCCTGCCAGTGCACTCTCTGGACTCACTGCACTGCATCTCCAATGGTGCCAGTGCACTCTCTGGACTCACTGCACTGCATCCCCAGTGGTGCCAATGCACTCTCTGGACTCACTGCTGTGCATCCCCAGTGGTGCCAGTACACTCACTGGACTGACTGAAGTGCATTCCCAGTGGTGACATTGAAGTCTTTGGACTCACTGCACTCCATCCCCACTGGTGCCTTTGCACTCCCTGGACTCACTGCACTGCTCCAGCCGCGGCAGCCGCTCCAGCCGCGGTAGCCCTCCAGCCGTGGCAGCCGCTCCACTCGGTAGCGGCTGGAGCGGCTGCCGCGGCTGGAGCGGCTGCCGCGGCTGGAGCGGCTGCCGCGGATGGAGAGGCTGGCGCGGCTGGAGGGGCTGGAGCGGCTGCCGCGGCTGGAGCGGCTGGAGCGGCTGCCGCGGCTGGAGCGTCTGCCGCGGCTGGAGGGGCTACCGCGGGGTTGACTCGGCTGGAGCGGATGCCGAGGCTGGAACGGCACTCTCTGGACTCACTGAAATGCATTCTCAGTGGTGCCAGTGCACTCTCTGGACTCACTGCTCTGCATCCCCAGTGGTGCTAGTGCACTCTCTGGACTCACTGCAGTGCATCCCCAGTGGTGCCATTGCACTCTCTGGACTCACTGCACCGCATTCCCACTGGTGCCAGTGCGCTCTCTGGACTCACTGCACTGCATCCCCAGTGGTGCCAGTGCGCTCTCAGGACTCACTGCAGGGCATCCCCAGTGGTGCCAGTGCACTCTCTGGACTCACTGCACTGCATCCCCAGTCCTGCCAGTGCACTCTCTTGACTCACTGCAGTGCATCCCCAGTGGTGCCAGTACACTCACTGGACTGACTGAAGTGCATCCCCAGTGGTGCCAGTGCACTCTCTGGACTCACAGCACTGCATGCCCAGTGGTGCCAGTGCACTCTCTGGACTCACTGCATTGCATCCTCAGTGGTGCCAGTGCACTCTCTGGACTCACTGCACTGCATCCCCAGTCCTGCCAGTGCACTCTCTGGACTCACTGCACTGCATCCCCAATGGTGCCAGTGCACTCTCTGGACTCACTGCACTGCTCCAGCCGCGGCAGCCTCTCCAGGCGCACCAGCCGCGGCATCCGCTCCAGCCTCGGCATCCGCTCCAGCCGCGTTAACCGCTCCAGCCGCGGTAGCTCCTCCAGCCGCGCCAGCCGCTCCAGCCGCGGCAGCCGCTCCAGCCGCTCCAGCCGCGGCATCCGCTCCAGCCGCTCCAGCCGCGGCAGCCGCTCCAACCGCGGCAGCCGCTCCAGTCGCGGCAGCCGCTCCAGCCGCTCCAGCCGCGGCAGCCGCTCCAGCCGCTACCGAGTGGAGCGGCTGCCACGGCTGGAGGGCTACCGCGGCTGGAGCGGCTGCCGCGGCTGGAGAGGCTGGCGCGGCTGGAGGGGCTGGAGCGGCTGCCGCGGCTGGAGCGGCTGGAGCGGCTGCCGCGGCTGGAGCGTCTGCCGCGGCTGGAGGGGCTACCGCGGGGTTGACTCGGCTGGAGCGGATGCCGAGGCTGGAACGGCACTCTCTGGACTCACTGAAATGCATTCTCAGTGGTGCCAGTGCACTCTCTGGACTCACTGCAGTGCATCCCCAGTGGTGCCAGTGCACTCTCTGGACTCACTGCACTGCATCCCCAGTCCTGCCAGTGCACTCTCTTGACTCACTGCAGTGCATCCCCAGTGGTGCCAGTACACTCACTGGACTGACTGAAGTGCATCCCCAGTGGTGTCAGTGCACTCACTGGAGTCACTGCACTGCATCCCCAGTGGTGCAAGTGCACTCCCTGGACTCACTGCACTGCATTCCCAGTGGTGACAGTGAAGTCTTTGGACTCACTGCACTCCATCCCCACTGGTGCCTTTGCACTCCCTGGACTCACTGCACTGCTCCAGCCGCGGCAGCCGCTCCAGCCGCGGTAGCCCTCCAGCCGTGGCAGCCGCTCCACTCGGTAGCGGCTGGAGCGGCTGCCGCGGTTGGAGCGGCTGGAGCGGCTGCCGCGGCTGGAGCGGCTGCCGCGGATGGAGAGGCTGGCGAGGCTGGAGGGGCTGGAGCGGCTGCCGCGGCTGGAGCGGCTGGAGCGGCTGCCGCGGCTGGAGCGTCTGCCGCGGCTGGAGGGCCTACCGCGGGGTTGACTCGGCTGGAGCGGATACCGAGGCTGGAACGGCACTCTCTGGACTCACTGAAATGCATTCTCAGTGGTGCCAGTGCACTCTCTGGACTCACTGCTCTGCATCCCCAGTGGTGCTAGTGCACTCTGGACTCACTGCAGTGCATCCCCAGTGGTGCCAGTGCACTCTCTGGACTCACTGCACCGCATTCCCACTGGTGTCAGTGCACTCTGTGGACTCACTGCACTGCATCCCCAGTGGTGTCAGTGCACTCTCTGGACTCCCGGCACCGTATCCCCAGTGGTGCCAGTGCATTCGCTGGACTCACGGCACTGCATCCACAGTGGTGCCAGTGCACTCTCTGGACTCACTGAAGTGCATTCTCAGTGGAGCCAGTGCACTCTCTGGACTCACTGCACTGCATCCCCAGTGGTGCCAGTGCACTCTCTGGACTCACTGCAGTGCATCCCAAGTGGTGCCAATGCACTCTCTGGACTCACTGCAGTGCATCTCCAGTGGTGCCAGAGCACTCTCTGGACTCACTGCAGTGCATCCCAGTGGTGCCAGTGCACTCTCTGGACTCACTGCACTGCATCCCCAGTGGTGCCAGTGCACTCTCTGGACTCACTGCACTGCATCTCCAATGGTGCCAGTGCACTCTCTGGACTCACTGCACTGCATCCCCAGTGGTGCCAATGCACTCTCTGGACTCACTGCTGTGCATCCCCAGTGGTGCCAGTACACTCACTGGACTGACTGAAGTGCATTCCCAGTGGTGACATTGAAGTCTTTGGACTCACTGCACTCCATCCCCACTGGTGCCTTTGCACTCCCTGGACTCACTGCACTGCTCCAGCCGCGGCAGCCGCTCCAGCCGCGGTAGCCCTCCAGCCGTGGCAGCCGCTCCACTCGGTAGCGGCTGGAGCGGCTGCCGCGGCTGGAGCGGCTGGAGCGGCTGCCGCGGCTGGAGCGGCTGCCGCGGATGGAGAGGCTGGCGCGGCTGGAGGGGCTGGAGCGGCTGCCGCGGCTGGAGCGGCTGGAGCGGCTGCCGCGGCTGGAGCGTCTGCCGCGGCTGGAGGGGCTACCGCGGGGTTGACTCGGCTGGAGCGGATGCCGAGGCTGGAACGGCACTCTCTGGACTCACTGAAATGCATTCTCAGTGGTGCCAGTGCACTCTCTGGACTCACTGCTCTGCATCCCCAGTGGTGCTAGTGCACTCTCTGGACTCACTGCAGTGCATCCCCAGTGGTGCCATTGCACTCTCTGGACTCACTGCACCGCATTCCCACTGGTGCCAGTGCGCTCTCTGGACTCACTGCACTGCATCCCCAGTGGTGCCAGTGCGCTCTCAGGACTCACTGCAGGGCATCCCCAGTGGTGCCAGTGCACTCTCTGGACTCACTGCACTGCATCCCCAGTCCTGCCAGTGCACTCTCTTGACTCACTGCAGTGCATCCCCAGTGGTGCCAGTACACTCACTGGACTGACTGAAGTGCATCCCCAGTGGTGTCAGTGCACTCACTGGAGTCACTGCACTGCATCCCCAGTGGTGCAAGTGCACTCCCTGGACTCACTGCACTGCATTCCCAGTGGTGACAGTGAAGTCTTTGGACTCACTGCACTCCATCCCCACTGGTGCCTTTGCACTCCCTGGACTCACTGCACTGCTCCAGCCGCGGCAGCCGCTCCAGCCGCGGTAGCCCTCCAGCCGTGGCAGCCGCTCCACTCGGTAGCGGCTGGAGCGGCTGCCGCGGTTGGAGCGGCTGGAGCGGCTGCCGCGGCTGGAGCGGCTGCCGCGGATGGAGAGGCTGGCGAGGCTGGAGGGGCTGGAGCGGCTGCCGCGGCTGGAGCGGCTGGAGCGGCTGCCGCGGCTGGAGCGTCTGCCGCGGCTGGAGGGCCTACCGCGGGGTTGACTCGGCTGGAGCGGATACCGAGGCTGGAACGGCACTCTCTGGACTCACTGAAATGCATTCTCAGTGGTGCCAGTGCACTCTCTGGACTCACTGCTCTGCATCCCCAGTGGTGCTAGTGCACTCTGGACTCACTGCAGTGCATCCCCAGTGGTGCCAGTGCACTCTCTGGACTCACTGCACCGCATTCCCACTGGTGTCAGTGCACTCTGTGGACTCACTGCACTGCATCCCCAGTGGTGTCAGTGCACTCTCTGGACTCCCGGCACCGTATCCCCAGTGGTGCCAGTGCATTCGCTGGACTCACGGCACTGCATCCACAGTGGTGCCAGTGCACTCTCTGGACTCACTGAAGTGCATTCTCAGTGGAGCCAGTGCACTCTCTGGACTCACTGCACTGCATCCCCAGTGGTGCCAGTGCACTCTCTGGACTCACTGCAGTGCATCCCAAGTGGTGCCAATGCACTCTCTGGACTCACTGCAGTGCATCCCCAGTGGTGCCAGTACACTCACTGGACTCACTGCACTGCATCCCCAGTGGTGCCAGTGCAGTCTCTGCACTCACTGAAGTGCATCTCCAGTGGTGCCAGAGCACTCTCTGGACTCACTGCAGTGCATCCCAGTGGTGCCAGTGCACTCTCTGGACACTCTGCACTGCATCCCCACTGGTGCCAGTGCACTCTCTGGACTCACTGCACTGCATCCCCAGTGGTGCCAGTGCACTCTCTGGACTCACTGCACTGCATCTCCAATGGTGCCAGTGCACTCTCTGGACTCACTGCACTGCATCCCCAGTGGTGCCAATGCACTCTCTGGACTCACTGCTGTGCATCCCCAGTGGTGCCAGTACACTCACTGGACTGACTGAAGTGCATTCCCAGTGGTGACATTGAAGTCTTTGGACTCACTGCACTCCATCCCCACTGGTGCCTTTGCACTCCCTGGACTCACTGCACTGCTCCAGCCGCGGCAGCCGCTCCAGCCGCGGTAGCCCTCCAGCCGTGGCAGCCGCTCCACTCGGTAGCGGCTGGAGCGGCTGCCGCGGCTGGAGCGGCTGGAGCGGCTGCCGCGGCTGGAGCGGCTGCCGCGGATGGAGAGGCTGGCGCGGCTGGAGGGGCTGGAGCGGCTGCCGCGGCTGGAGCGGCTGGAGCGGCTGCCGCGGCTGGAGCGTCTGCCGCGGCTGGAGGGGCTACCGCGGGGTTGACTCGGCTGGAGCGGATGCCGAGGCTGGAACGGCACTCTCTGGACTCACTGAAATGCATTCTCAGTGGTGCCAGTGCACTCTCTGGACTCACTGCTCTGCATCCCCAGTGGTGCTAGTGCACTCTCTGGACTCACTGCAGTGCATCCCCAGTGGTGCCATTGCACTCTCTGGACTCACTGCACCGCATTCCCACTGGTGCCAGTGCGCTCTCTGGACTCACTGCACTGCATCCCCAGTGGTGCCAGTGCGCTCTCAGGACTCACTGCAGGGCATCCCCAGTGGTGCCAGTGCACTCTCTGGACTCACTGCACTGCATCCCCAGTCCTGCCAGTGCACTCTCTTGACTCACTGCAGTGCATCCCCAGTGGTGCCAGTACACTCACTGGACTGACTGAAGTGCATCCCCAGTGGTGTCAGTGCACTCACTGGAGTCACTGCACTGCATCCCCAGTGGTGCAAGTGCACTCCCTGGACTCACTGCACTGCATTCCCAGTGGTGACAGTGAAGTCTTTGGACTCACTGCACTCCATCCCCACTGGTGCCTTTGCACTCCCTGGACTCACTGCACTGCTCCAGCCGCGGCAGCCGCTCCAGCCGCGGTAGCCCTCCAGCCGTGGCAGCCGCTCCACTCGGTAGCGGCTGGAGCGGCTGCCGCGGTTGGAGCGGCTGGAGCGGCTGCCGCGGCTGGAGCGGCTGCCGCGGATGGAGAGGCTGGCGAGGCTGGAGGGGCTGGAGCGGCTGCCGCGGCTGGAGCGGCTGGAGCGGCTGCCGCGGCTGGAGCGTCTGCCGCGGCTGGAGGGCCTACCGCGGGGTTGACTCGGCTGGAGCGGATACCGAGGCTGGAACGGCACTCTCTGGACTCACTGAAATGCATTCTCAGTGGTGCCAGTGCACTCTCTGGACTCACTGCTCTGCATCCCCAGTGGTGCTAGTGCACTCTGGACTCACTGCAGTGCATCCCCAGTGGTGCCAGTGCACTCTCTGGACTCACTGCACCGCATTCCCACTGGTGTCAGTGCACTCTGTGGACTCACTGCACTGCATCCCCAGTGGTGTCAGTGCACTCTCTGGACTCCCGGCACCGTATCCCCAGTGGTGCCAGTGCATTCGCTGGACTCACGGCACTGCATCCACAGTGGTGCCAGTGCACTCTCTGGACTCACTGAAGTGCATTCTCAGTGGAGCCAGTGCACTCTCTGGACTCACTGCACTGCATCCCCAGTGGTGCCAGTGCACTCTCTGGACTCACTGCAGTGCATCCCAAGTGGTGCCAATGCACTCTCTGGACTCACTGCAGTGCATCCCCAGTGGTGCCAGTACACTCACTGGACTCACTGCACTGCATCCCCAGTGGTGCCAGTGCAGTCTCTGCACTCACTGAAGTGCATCTCCAGTGGTGCCAGAGCACTCTCTGGACTCACTGCAGTGCATCACCTGTGGTGCCAGTGCACTCTCTGGACACTCTGCACTGCATCCCCACTGGTGCCAGTGCACTCTCTGGACTCACTGCACTGCATCCCCAGTGGTGCCAGTGCACTCTCTGGACTCACTGCACTGCATCTCCAATGGTGCCAGTGCACTCTCTGGACTCACTGCACTGCATCCCCAGTGGTGCCAATGCACTCTCTGGACTCACTGCTGTGCATCCCCAGTGGTGCCAGTACACTCACTGGACTGACTGAAGTGCATTCCCAGTGGTGACATTGAAGTCTTTGGACTCACTGCACTCCATCCCCACTGGTGCCTTTGCACTCCCTGGACTCACTGCACTGCTCCAGCCGCGGCAGCCGCTCCAGCCGCGGTAGCCCTCCAGCCGTGGCAGCCGCTCCACTCGGTAGCGGCTGGAGCGGCTGCCGCGGCTGGAGCGGCTGCCGCGGCTGGAGCGGCTGCCGCGGATGGAGAGGCTGGCGCGGCTGGAGGGGCTGGAGCGGCTGCCGCGGCTGGAGCGGCTGGAGCGGCTGCCGCGGCTGGAGCGTCTGCCGCGGCTGGAGGGGCTACCGCGGGGTTGACTCGGCTGGAGCGGATGCCGAGGCTGGAACGGCACTCTCTGGACTCACTGAAATGCATTCTCAGTGGTGCCAGTGCACTCTCTGGACTCACTGCACCGCATTCCCACTGGTGCCAGTGCTCTCTCTGGACTCACTGCACTGCATCCCCAGTGGTGCCAGTGCGCTCTCAGGACTCACTGCAGGGCATCCCCAGTGGTGCCATTGCACTCTCTGGACTCACTGCACTGCATCCCCAGTCCTGCCAGTGCACTCTCTTGACTCACTGCAGTGCATCCCCAGTGGTGCCAGTACACTCACTGGACTGACTGAAGTGCATCCCCAGTGGTGCCAGTGCACTCTCTGGACTCACAGCACTGCATGCCCAGTGGTGCCAGTGCACTCTCTGGACTCACTGCATTGCATCCTCAGTGGTGCCAGTGCACTCTCTGGACTCACTGCACTGCATCCCCAGTCCTGCCAGTGCACTCTCTGGACTCACTGCACTGCATCCCCAATGGTGCCAGTGCACTCTCTGGACTCACTGCACTGCTCCAGCCGCGGCAGCCTCTCCAGGCGCACCAGCCGCGGCATCCGCTCCAGCCTCGGCATCCGCTCCAGCCGCGTTAACCGCTCCAGCCGCGGTAGCTCCTCCATCCGCGCCAGCCGCTCCAGCCGCGGCAGCCGCTCCAGCCGCTCCAGCCGCGGCATCCGCTCCAGCCGCTCCAGCCGCGGCAGCCGCTCCAACCGCGGCAGCCGCTCCAGTCGCGGCAGCCGCTCCAGCCGCTCCAGCCGCGGCAGCCGCTCCAGCCGCTACCGAGTGGAGCGGCTGCCACGGCTGGAGGGCTACCGCGGCTGGAGCGGCTGCCGCGGCTGGAGAGGCTGGCGCGGCTGGAGGGGCTGGAGCGGCTGCCGCGGCTGGAGCGGCTGGAGCGGCTGCCGCGGCTGGAGCGTCTGCCGCGGCTGGAGGGGCTACCGCGGGGTTGACTCGGCTGGAGCGGATGCCGAGGCTGGAACGGCACTCTCTGGACTCACTGAAATGCATTCTCAGTGGTGCCAGTGCACTCTCTGGACTCACTGCTCTGCATCCCCAGTGGTGCTAGTGCACTCTCTGGACTCACTGCAGTGCATCCCCAGTGGTGCCATTGCACTCTCTGGACTCACTGCACCGCATTCCCACTGGTGCCAGTGCGCTCTCTGGACTCACTGCACTGCATCCCCAGTGGTGCCAGTGCGCTCTCAGGACTCACTGCAGGGCATCCCCAGTGGTGCCAGTGCACTCTCTGGACTCACTGCACTGCATCCCCAGTCCTGCCAGTGCACTCTCTTGACTCACTGCAGTGCATCCCCAGTGGTGCCAGTACACTCACTGGACTGACTGAAGTGCATCCCCAGTGGTGTCAGTGCACTCACTGGAGTCACTGCACTGCATCCCCAGTGGTGCAAGTGCACTCCCTGGACTCACTGCACTGCATTCCCAGTGGTGACAGTGAAGTCTTTGGACTCACTGCACTCCATCCCCACTGGTGCCTTTGCACTCCCTGGACTCACTGCACTGCTCCAGCCGCGGCAGCCGCTCCAGCCGCGGTAGCCCTCCAGCCGTGGCAGCCGCTCCACTCGGTAGCGGCTGGAGCGGCTGCCGCGGTTGGAGCGGCTGGAGCGGCTGCCGCGGCTGGAGCGGCTGCCGCGGATGGAGAGGCTGGCGAGGCTGGAGGGGCTGGAGCGGCTGCCGCGGCTGGAGCGGCTGGAGCGGCTGCCGCGGCTGGAGCGTCTGCCGCGGCTGGAGGGCCTACCGCGGGGTTGACTCGGCTGGAGCGGATACCGAGGCTGGAACGGCACTCTCTGGACTCACTGAAATGCATTCTCAGTGGTGCCAGTGCACTCTCTGGACTCACTGCTCTGCATCCCCAGTGGTGCTAGTGCACTCTGGACTCACTGCAGTGCATCCCCAGTGGTGCCAGTGCACTCTCTGGACTCACTGCACCGCATTCCCACTGGTGTCAGTGCACTCTGTGGACTCACTGCACTGCATCCCCAGTGGTGTCAGTGCACTCTCTGGACTCCCGGCACCGTATCCCCAGTGGTGCCAGTGCATTCGCTGGACTCACGGCACTGCATCCACAGTGGTGCCAGTGCACTCTCTGGACTCACTGAAGTGCATTCTCAGTGGAGCCAGTGCACTCTCTGGACTCACTGCACTGCATCCCCAGTGGTGCCAGTGCACTCTCTGGACTCACTGCAGTGCATCCCAAGTGGTGCCAATGCACTCTCTGGACTCACTGCAGTGCATCCCCAGTGGTGCCAGTACACTCACTGGACTCACTGCACTGCATCCCCAGTGGTGCCAGTGCAGTCTCTGCACTCACTGAAGTGCATCTCCAGTGGTGCCAGAGCACTCTCTGGACTCACTGCAGTGCATCACCTGTGGTGCCAGTGCACTCTCTGGACACTCTGCACTGCATCCCCACTGGTGCCAGTGCACTCTCTGGACTCACTGCACTGCATCCCCAGTGGTGCCAGTGCACTCTCTGGACTCACTGCACTGCATCTCCAATGGTGCCAGTGCACTCTCTGGACTCACTGCACTGCATCCCCAGTGGTGCCAATGCACTCTCTGGACTCACTGCTGTGCATCCCCAGTGGTGCCAGTACACTCACTGGACTGACTGAAGTGCATTCCCAGTGGTGACATTGAAGTCTTTGGACTCACTGCACTCCATCCCCACTGGTGCCTTTGCACTCCCTGGACTCACTGCACTGCTCCAGCCGCGGCAGCCGCTCCAGCCGCGGTAGCCCTCCAGCCGTGGCAGCCGCTCCACTCGGTAGCGGCTGGAGCGGCTGCCGCGGCTGGAGCGGCTGCCGCGGCTGGAGCGGCTGCCGCGGATGGAGAGGCTGGCGCGGCTGGAGGGGCTGGAGCGGCTGCCGCGGCTGGAGCGGCTGGAGCGGCTGCCGCGGCTGGAGCGTCTGCCGCGGCTGGAGGGGCTACCGCGGGGTTGACTCGGCTGGAGCGGATGCCGAGGCTGGAACGGCACTCTCTGGACTCACTGAAATGCATTCTCAGTGGTGCCAGTGCACTCTCTGGACTCACTGCTCTGCATCCCCAGTGGTGCTAGTGCACTCTCTGGACTCACTGCAGTGCATCCCCAGTGGTGCCATTGCACTCTCTGGACTCACTGCACCGCATTCCCACTGGTGCCAGTGCGCTCTCTGGACTCACTGCACTGCATCCCCAGTGGTGCCAGTGCGCTCTCAGGACTCACTGCAGGGCATCCCCAGTGGTGCCAGTGCACTCTCTGGACTCACTGCACTGCATCCCCAGTCCTGCCAGTGCACTCTCTTGACTCACTGCAGTGCATCCCCAGTGGTGCCAGTACACTCACTGGACTGACTGAAGTGCATCCCCAGTGGTGTCAGTGCACTCACTGGAGTCACTGCACTGCATCCCCAGTGGTGCAAGTGCACTCCCTGGACTCACTGCACTGCATTCCCAGTGGTGACAGTGAAGTCTTTGGACTCACTGCACTCCATCCCCACTGGTGCCTTTGCACTCCCTGGACTCACTGCACTGCTCCAGCCGCGGCAGCCGCTCCAGCCGCGGTAGCCCTCCAGCCGTGGCAGCCGCTCCACTCGGTAGCGGCTGGAGCGGCTGCCGCGGTTGGAGCGGCTGGAGCGGCTGCCGCGGCTGGAGCGGCTGCCGCGGATGGAGAGGCTGGCGAGGCTGGAGGGGCTGGAGCGGCTGCCGCGGCTGGAGCGGCTGGAGCGGCTGCCGCGGCTGGAGCGTCTGCCGCGGCTGGAGGGCCTACCGCGGGGTTGACTCGGCTGGAGCGGATACCGAGGCTGGAACGGCACTCTCTGGACTCACTGAAATGCATTCTCAGTGGTGCCAGTGCACTCTCTGGACTCACTGCTCTGCATCCCCAGTGGTGCTAGTGCACTCTGGACTCACTGCAGTGCATCCCCAGTGGTGCCAGTGCACTCTCTGGACTCACTGCACCGCATTCCCACTGGTGTCAGTGCACTCTGTGGACTCACTGCACTGCATCCCCAGTGGTGTCAGTGCACTCTCTGGACTCCCGGCACCGTATCCCCAGTGGTGCCAGTGCATTCGCTGGACTCACGGCACTGCATCCACAGTGGTGCCAGTGCACTCTCTGGACTCACTGAAGTGCATTCTCAGTGGAGCCAGTGCACTCTCTGGACTCACTGCACTGCATCCCCAGTGGTGCCAGTGCACTCTCTGGACTCACTGCAGTGCATCCCAAGTGGTGCCAATGCACTCTCTGGACTCACTGCAGTGCATCCCCAGTGGTGCCAGTACACTCACTGGACTCACTGCACTGCATCCCCAGTGGTGCCAGTGCAGTCTCTGCACTCACTGAAGTGCATCTCCAGTGGTGCCAGAGCACTCTCTGGACTCACTGCAGTGCATCCCAGTGGTGCCAGTGCACTCTCTGGACACTCTGCACTGCATCCCCACTGGTGCCAGTGCACTCTCTGGACTCACTGCACTGCATCCCCAGTGGTGCCAGTGCACTCTCTGGACTCACTGCACTGCATCTCCAATGGTGCCAGTGCACTCTCTGGACTCACTGCACTGCATCCCCAGTGGTGCCAATGCACTCTCTGGACTCACTGCTGTGCATCCCCAGTGGTGCCAGTACACTCACTGGACTGACTGAAGTGCATTCCCAGTGGTGACATTGAAGTCTTTGGACTCACTGCACTCCATCCCCACTGGTGCCTTTGCACTCCCTGGACTCACTGCACTGCTCCAGCCGCGGCAGCCGCTCCAGCCGCGGTAGCCCTCCAGCCGTGGCAGCCGCTCCACTCGGTAGCGGCTGGAGCGGCTGCCGCGGCTGGAGCGGCTGGAGCGGCTGCCGCGGCTGGAGCGGCTGCCGCGGTTGGAGCGGCTGGAGCGGCTGCCGCGGCTGGAGCGGCTGCCGCGGATGGAGAGGCTGGCGCGGCTGGAGGGGCTGGAGCGGCTGCCGCGGCTGGAGCGGCTGGAGCGGCTGCCGCGGCTGGAGCGTCTGCCGCGGCTGGAGGGGCTACCGCGGGGTTGACTCGGCTGGAGCGGATGCCGAGGCTGGAACGGCACTCTCTGGACTCACTGAAATGCATTCTCAGTGGTGCCAGTGCACTCTCTGGACTCACTGCTCTGCATCCCCAGTGGTGCTAGTGCACTCTCTGGACTCACTGCAGTGCATCCCCAGTGGTGCCATTGCACTCTCTGGACTCACTGCACCGCATTCCCACTGGTGCCAGTGCGCTCTCTGGACTCACTGCACTGCATCCCCAGTGGTGCCAGTGCGCTCTCAGGACTCACTGCAGGGCATCCCCAGTGGTGCCAGTGCACTCTCTGGACTCACTGCACTGCATCCCCAGTCCTGCCAGTGCACTCTCTTGACTCACTGCAGTGCATCCCCAGTGGTGCCAGTACACTCACTGGACTGACTGAAGTGCATCCCCAGTGGTGTCAGTGCACTCACTGGAGTCACTGCACTGCATCCCCAGTGGTGCAAGTGCACTCCCTGGACTCACTGCACTGCATTCCCAGTGGTGACAGTGAAGTCTTTGGACTCACTGCACTCCATCCCCACTGGTGCCTTTGCACTCCCTGGACTCACTGCACTGCTCCAGCCGCGGCAGCCGCTCCAGCCGCGGTAGCCCTCCAGCCGTGGCAGCCGCTCCACTCGGTAGCGGCTGGAGCGGCTGCCGCGGTTGGAGCGGCTGGAGCGGCTGCCGCGGCTGGAGCGGCTGCCGCGGATGGAGAGGCTGGCGAGGCTGGAGGGGCTGGAGCGGCTGCCGCGGCTGGAGCGGCTGGAGCGGCTGCCGCGGCTGGAGCGTCTGCCGCGGCTGGAGGGCCTACCGCGGGGTTGACTCGGCTGGAGCGGATACCGAGGCTGGAACGGCACTCTCTGGACTCACTGAAATGCATTCTCAGTGGTGCCAGTGCACTCTCTGGACTCACTGCTCTGCATCCCCAGTGGTGCTAGTGCACTCTGGACTCACTGCAGTGCATCCCCAGTGGTGCCAGTGCACTCTCTGGACTCACTGCACCGCATTCCCACTGGTGTCAGTGCACTCTGTGGACTCACTGCACTGCATCCCCAGTGGTGTCAGTGCACTCTCTGGACTCCCGGCACCGTATCCCCAGTGGTGCCAGTGCATTCGCTGGACTCACGGCACTGCATCCACAGTGGTGCCAGTGCACTCTCTGGACTCACTGAAGTGCATTCTCAGTGGAGCCAGTGCACTCTCTGGACTCACTGCACTGCATCCCCAGTGGTGCCAGTGCACTCTCTGGACTCACTGCAGTGCATCCCAAGTGGTGCCAATGCACTCTCTGGACTCACTGCAGTGCATCCCCAGTGGTGCCAGTACACTCACTGGACTCACTGCACTGCATCCCCAGTGGTGCCAGTGCAGTCTCTGCACTCACTGAAGTGCATCTCCAGTGGTGCCAGAGCACTCTCTGGACTCACTGCAGTGCATCACCTGTGGTGCCAGTGCACTCTCTGGACACTCTGCACTGCATCCCCACTGGTGCCAGTGCACTCTCTGGACTCACTGCACTGCATCCCCAGTGGTGCCAGTGCACTCTCTGGACTCACTGCACTGCATCTCCAATGGTGCCAGTGCACTCTCTGGACTCACTGCACTGCATCCCCAGTGGTGCCAATGCACTCTCTGGACTCACTGCTGTGCATCCCCAGTGGTGCCAGTACACTCACTGGACTGACTGAAGTGCATTCCCAGTGGTGACATTGAAGTCTTTGGACTCACTGCACTCCATCCCCACTGGTGCCTTTGCACTCCCTGGACTCACTGCACTGCTCCAGCCGCGGCAGCCGCTCCAGCCGCGGTAGCCCTCCAGCCGTGGCAGCCGCTCCACTCGGTAGCGGCTGGAGCGGCTGCCGCGGCTGGAGCGGCTGCCGCGGCTGGAGCGGCTGCCGCGGATGGAGAGGCTGGCGCGGCTGGAGGGGCTGGAGCGGCTGCCGCGGCTGGAGCGGCTGGAGCGGCTGCCGCGGCTGGAGCGTCTGCCGCGGCTGGAGGGGCTACCGCGGGGTTGACTCGGCTGGAGCGGATGCCGAGGCTGGAACGGCACTCTCTGGACTCACTGAAATGCATTCTCAGTGGTGCCAGTGCACTCTCTGGACTCACTGCTCTGCATCCCCAGTGGTGCTAGTGCACTCTCTGGACTCACTGCAGTGCATCCCCAGTGGTGCCATTGCACTCTCTGGACTCACTGCACCGCATTCCCACTGGTGCCAGTGCGCTCTCTGGACTCACTGCACTGCATCCCCAGTGGTGCCAGTGCGCTCTCAGGACTCACTGCAGGGCATCCCCAGTGGTGCCAGTGCACTCTCTGGACTCACTGCACTGCATCCCCAGTCCTGCCAGTGCACTCTCTTGACTCACTGCAGTGCATCCCCAGTGGTGCCAGTACACTCACTGGACTGACTGAAGTGCATCCCCAGTGGTGTCAGTGCACTCACTGGAGTCACTGCACTGCATCCCCAGTGGTGCAAGTGCACTCCCTGGACTCACTGCACTGCATTCCCAGTGGTGACAGTGAAGTCTTTGGACTCACTGCACTCCATCCCCACTGGTGCCTTTGCACTCCCTGGACTCACTGCACTGCTCCAGCCGCGGCAGCCGCTCCAGCCGCGGTAGCCCTCCAGCCGTGGCAGCCGCTCCACTCGGTAGCGGCTGGAGCGGCTGCCGCGGTTGGAGCGGCTGGAGCGGCTGCCGCGGCTGGAGCGGCTGCCGCGGATGGAGAGGCTGGCGAGGCTGGAGGGGCTGGAGCGGCTGCCGCGGCTGGAGCGGCTGGAGCGGCTGCCGCGGCTGGAGCGTCTGCCGCGGCTGGAGGGCCTACCGCGGGGTTGACTCGGCTGGAGCGGATACCGAGGCTGGAACGGCACTCTCTGGACTCACTGAAATGCATTCTCAGTGGTGCCAGTGCACTCTCTGGACTCACTGCTCTGCATCCCCAGTGGTGCTAGTGCACTCTGGACTCACTGCAGTGCATCCCCAGTGGTGCCAGTGCACTCTCTGGACTCACTGCACCGCATTCCCACTGGTGTCAGTGCACTCTGTGGACTCACTGCACTGCATCCCCAGTGGTGTCAGTGCACTCTCTGGACTCCCGGCACCGTATCCCCAGTGGTGCCAGTGCATTCGCTGGACTCACGGCACTGCATCCACAGTGGTGCCAGTGCACTCTCTGGACTCACTGAAGTGCATTCTCAGTGGAGCCAGTGCACTCTCTGGACTCACTGCACTGCATCCCCAGTGGTGCCAGTGCACTCTCTGGACTCACTGCAGTGCATCCCAAGTGGTGCCAATGCACTCTCTGGACTCACTGCAGTGCATCCCCAGTGGTGCCAGTACACTCACTGGACTCACTGCACTGCATCCCCAGTGGTGCCAGTGCAGTCTCTGCACTCACTGAAGTGCATCTCCAGTGGTGCCAGAGCACTCTCTGGACTCACTGCAGTGCATCCCAGTGGTGCCAGTGCACTCTCTGGACACTCTGCACTGCATCCCCACTGGTGCCAGTGCACTCTCTGGACTCACTGCACTGCATCCCCAGTGGTGCCAGTGCACTCTCTGGACTCACTGCACTGCATCTCCAATGGTGCCAGTGCACTCTCTGGACTCACTGCACTGCATCCCCAGTGGTGCCAATGCACTCTCTGGACTCACTGCTGTGCATCCCCAGTGGTGCCAGTACACTCACTGGACTGACTGAAGTGCATTCCCAGTGGTGACATTGAAGTCTTTGGACTCACTGCACTCCATCCCCACTGGTGCCTTTGCACTCCCTGGACTCACTGCACTGCTCCAGCCGCGGCAGCCGCTCCAGCCGCGGTAGCCCTCCAGCCGTGGCAGCCGCTCCACTCGGTAGCGGCTGGAGCGGCTGCCGCGGCTGGAGCGGCTGGAGCGGCTCCAGCCGCGGCTGGAGCGGCTGCCGCGGTTGGAGCGGCTGGAGCGGCTGCCGCGGCTGGAGCGGCTGCCGCGGATGGAGAGGCTGGCGCGGCTGGAGGGGCTGGAGCGGCTGCCGCGGCTGGAGCGGCTGGAGCGGCTGCCGCGGCTGGAGCGTCTGCCGCGGCTGGAGGGGCTACCGCGGGGTTGACTCGGCTGGAGCGGATGCCGAGGCTGGAACGGCACTCTCTGGACTCACTGAAATGCATTCTCAGTGGTGCCAGTGCACTCTCTGGACTCACTGCTCTGCATCCCCAGTGGTGCTAGTGCACTCTCTGGACTCACTGCAGTGCATCCCCAGTGGTGCCATTGCACTCTCTGGACTCACTGCACCGCATTCCCACTGGTGCCAGTGCGCTCTCTGGACTCACTGCACTGCATCCCCAGTGGTGCCAGTGCGCTCTCAGGACTCACTGCAGGGCATCCCCAGTGGTGCCAGTGCACTCTCTGGACTCACTGCACTGCATCCCCAGTCCTGCCAGTGCACTCTCTTGACTCACTGCAGTGCATCCCCAGTGGTGCCAGTACACTCACTGGACTGACTGAAGTGCATCCCCAGTGGTGTCAGTGCACTCACTGGAGTCACTGCACTGCATCCCCAGTGGTGCAAGTGCACTCCCTGGACTCACTGCACTGCATTCCCAGTGGTGACAGTGAAGTCTTTGGACTCACTGCACTCCATCCCCACTGGTGCCTTTGCACTCCCTGGACTCACTGCACTGCTCCAGCCGCGGCAGCCGCTCCAGCCGCGGTAGCCCTCCAGCCGTGGCAGCCGCTCCACTCGGTAGCGGCTGGAGCGGCTGCCGCGGTTGGAGCGGCTGGAGCGGCTGCCGCGGCTGGAGCGGCTGCCGCGGATGGAGAGGCTGGCGAGGCTGGAGGGGCTGGAGCGGCTGCCGCGGCTGGAGCGGCTGGAGCGGCTGCCGCGGCTGGAGCGTCTGCCGCGGCTGGAGGGCCTACCGCGGGGTTGACTCGGCTGGAGCGGATACCGAGGCTGGAACGGCACTCTCTGGACTCACTGAAATGCATTCTCAGTGGTGCCAGTGCACTCTCTGGACTCACTGCTCTGCATCCCCAGTGGTGCTAGTGCACTCTGGACTCACTGCAGTGCATCCCCAGTGGTGCCAGTGCACTCTCTGGACTCACTGCACCGCATTCCCACTGGTGTCAGTGCACTCTGTGGACTCACTGCACTGCATCCCCAGTGGTGTCAGTGCACTCTCTGGACTCACTGCAGTGCATCCCAAGTGGTGCCAATGCACTCTCTGGACTCACTGCAGTGCATCCCCAGTGGTGCCAGTACACTCACTGGACTCACTGCACTGCATCCCCAGTGGTGCCAGTGCAGTCTCTGCACTCACTGAAGTGCATCTCCAGTGGTGCCAGAGCACTCTCTGGTCTCACTGCAGTGCATCCCAGTGGTGCCAGTGCACTCTCTGGACACTCTGCACTGCATCCCCACTGGTGCCAGTGCACTCTCTGGACTCACTGCACTGCATCCCCAGTGGTGCCAGTGCACTCTCTGGACTCACTGCACTGCATCTCCAATGGTGCCAGTGCACTCTCTGGACTCACTGCACTGCATCCCCAGTGGTGCCAATGCACTCTCTGGACTCACTGCTGTGCATCCCCAGTGGTGCCAGTACACTCACTGGACTGACTGAAGTGCATTCCCAGTGGTGACATTGAAGTCTTTGGACTCACTGCACTCCATCCCCACTGGTGCCTTTGCACTCCCTGGACTCACTGCACTGCTCCAGCCGCGGCAGCCGCTCCAGCCGCGGTAGCCCTCCAGCCGTGGCAGCCGCTCCACTCGGTAGCGGCTGGAGCGGCTGCCGCGGCTGGAGCGGCTGGAGCGGCTGCCGCGGCTGGAGCGGCTGCCGCGGATGGAGAGGCTGGCGCGGCTGGAGGGGCTGGAGCGGCTGCCGCGGCTGGAGCGGCTGGAGCGGCTGCCGCGGCTGGAGCGTCTGCCGCGGCTGGAGGGGCTACCGCGGGGTTGACTCGGCTGGAGCGGATGCCGAGGCTGGAACGGCACTCTCTGGACTCACTGAAATGCATTCTCAGTGGTGCCAGTGCACTCTCTGGACTCACTGCTCTGCATCCCCAGTGGTGCTAGTGCACTCTCTGGACTCACTGCAGTGCATCCCCAGTGGTGCCATTGCACTCTCTGGACTCACTGCACCGCATTCCCACTGGTGCCAGTGCGCTCTCTGGACTCACTGCACTGCATCCCCAGTGGTGCCAGTGCGCTCTCAGGACTCACTGCAGGGCATCCCCAGTGGTGCCAGTGCACTCTCTGGACTCACTGCACTGCATCCCCAGTCCTGCCAGTGCACTCTCTTGACTCACTGCAGTGCATCCCCAGTGGTGCCAGTACACTCACTGGACTGACTGAAGTGCATCCCCAGTGGTGTCAGTGCACTCACTGGAGTCACTGCACTGCATCCCCAGTGGTGCAAGTGCACTCCCTGGACTCACTGCACTGCATTCCCAGTGGTGACAGTGAAGTCTTTGGACTCACTGCACTCCATCCCCACTGGTGCCTTTGCACTCCCTGGACTCACTGCACTGCTCCAGCCGCGGCAGCCGCTCCAGCCGCGGTAGCCCTCCAGCCGTGGCAGCCGCTCCACTCGGTAGCGGCTGGAGCGGCTGCCGCGGTTGGAGCGGCTGGAGCGGCTGCCGCGGCTGGAGCGGCTGCCGCGGATGGAGAGGCTGGCGAGGCTGGAGGGGCTGGAGCGGCTGCCGCGGCTGGAGCGGCTGGAGCGGCTGCCGCGGCTGGAGCGTCTGCCGCGGCTGGAGGGCCTACCGCGGGGTTGACTCGGCTGGAGCGGATACCGAGGCTGGAACGGCACTCTCTGGACTCACTGAAATGCATTCTCAGTGGTGCCAGTGCACTCTCTGGACTCACTGCTCTGCATCCCCAGTGGTGCTAGTGCACTCTGGACTCACTGCAGTGCATCCCCAGTGGTGCCAGTGCACTCTCTGGACTCACTGCACCGCATTCCCACTGGTGTCAGTGCACTCTGTGGACTCACTGCACTGCATCCCCAGTGGTGTCAGTGCACTCTCTGGACTCCCGGCACCGTATCCCCAGTGGTGCCAGTGCATTCGCTGGACTCACGGCACTGCATCCACAGTGGTGCCAGTGCACTCTCTGGACTCACTGAAGTGCATCCCCAGTGGTGCCAGTGCACTCTCTGGACTCACTGCACTGCATCCCCAGTGGTGCCAGTGCACTCTCTGGACTCACTGCAGTGCATCCCAAGTGGTGCCAATGCACTCTCTGGACTCACTGCAGTGCATCCCCAGTGGTGCCAGTACACTCACTGGACTCACTGCACTGCATCCCCAGTGGTGCCAGTGCAGTCTCTGCACTCACTGAAGTGCATCTCCAGTGGTGCCAGAGCACTCTCTGGACTCACTGCAGTGCATCCCAGTGGTGCCAGTGCACTCTCTGGACACTCTGCACTGCATCCCCACTGGTGCCAGTGCACTCTCTGGACTCACTGCACTGCATCCCCAGTGGTGCCAGTGCACTCTCTGGACTCACTGCACTGCATCTCCAATGGTGCCAGTGCACTCTCTGGACTCACTGCACTGCATCCCCAGTGGTGCCAATGCACTCTCTGGACTCACTGCTGTGCATCCCCAGTGGTGCCAGTACACTCACTGGACTGACTGAAGTGCATTCCCAGTGGTGACATTGAAGTCTTTGGACTCACTGCACTCCATCCCCACTGGTGCCTTTGCACTCCCTGGACTCACTGCACTGCTCCAGCCGCGGCAGCCGCTCCAGCCGCGGTAGCCCTCCAGCCGTGGCAGCCGCTCCACTCGGTAGCGGCTGGAGCGGCTGCCGCGGCTGGAGCGGCTGGAGCGGCTGCCGCGGCTGGAGCGGCTGCCGCGGATGGAGAGGCTGGCGCGGCTGGAGGGGCTGGAGCGGCTGCCGCGGCTGGAGCGTCTGGAGCGGCTGCCGCGGCTGGAGCGTCTGCCGCGGCTGGAGGGGCTACCGCGGGGTTGACTCGGCTGGAGCGGATGCCGAGGCTGGAACGGCACTCTCTGGACTCACTGAAATGCATTCTCAGTGGTGCCAGTGCACTCTCTGGACTCACTGCTCTGCATCCCCAGTGGTGCTAGTGCACTCTCTGGACTCACTGCAGTGCATCCCCAGTGGTGCCATTGCACTCTCTGGACTCACTGCACCGCATTCCCACTGGTGCCAGTGCGCTCTCTGGACTCACTGCACTGCATCCCCAGTGGTGCCAGTGCGCTCTCAGGACTCACTGCAGGGCATCCCCAGTGGTGCCAGTGCACTCTCTGGACTCACTGCACTGCATCCCCAGTCCTGCCAGTGCACTCTCTTGACTCACTGCAGTGCATCCCCAGTGGTGCCAGTACACTCACTGGACTGACTGAAGTGCATCCCCAGTGGTGTCAGTGCACTCACTGGAGTCACTGCACTGCATCCCCAGTGGTGCAAGTGCACTCCCTGGACTCACTGCACTGCATTCCCAGTGGTGACAGTGAAGTCTTTGGACTCACTGCACTCCATCCCCACTGGTGCCTTTGCACTCCCTGGACTCACTGCACTGCTCCAGCCGCGGCAGCCGCTCCAGCCGCGGTAGCCCTCCAGCCGTGGCAGCCGCTCCACTCGGTAGCGGCTGGAGCGGCTGCCGCGGTTGGAGCGGCTGGAGCGGCTGCCGCGGCTGGAGCGGCTGCCGCGGATGGAGAGGCTGGCGAGGCTGGAGGGGCTGGAGCGGCTGCCGCGGCTGGAGCGGCTGGAGCGGCTGCCGCGGCTGGAGCGTCTGCCGCGGCTGGAGGGCCTACCGCGGGGTTGACTCGGCTGGAGCGGATACCGAGGCTGGAACGGCACTCTCTGGACTCACTGAAATGCATTCTCAGTGGTGCCAGTGCACTCTCTGGACTCACTGCTCTGCATCCCCAGTGGTGCTAGTGCACTCTGGACTCACTGCAGTGCATCCCCAGTGGTGCCAGTGCACTCTCTGGACTCACTGCACCGCATTCCCACTGGTGTCAGTGCACTCTGTGGACTCACTGCACTGCATCCCCAGTGGTGTCAGTGCACTCTCTGGACTCCCGGCACCGTATCCCCAGTGGTGCCAGTGCATTCGCTGGACTCACGGCACTGCATCCACAGTGGTGCCAGTGCACTCTCTGGACTCACTGAAGTGCATTCTCAGTGGAGCCAGTGCACTCTCTGGACTCACTGCACTGCATCCCCAGTGGTGCCAGTGCACTCTCTGGACTCACTGCAGTGCATCCCAAGTGGTGCCAATGCACTCTCTGGACTCACTGCAGTGCATCCCCAGTGGTGCCAGTACACTCACTGTACTCACTGCACTGCATCCCCAGTGGTGCCAGTGCAGTCTCTGCACTCACTGAAGTGCATCTCCAGTGGTGCCAGAGCACTCTCTGGACTCACTGCAGTGCATCACCTGTGGTGCCAGTGCACTCTCTGGACACTCTGCACTGCATCCCCACTGGTGCCAGTGCACTCTCTGGACTCACTGCACTGCATCCCCAGTGGTGCCATTGCACTCTCTGGACTCACTGCACTGCATCTCCAATGGTGCCAGTGCACTCTCTGGACTCACTGCACTGCATCCCCAGTGGTGCCAATGCACTCTCTGGACTCACTGCTGTGCATCCCCAGTGGTGCCAGTACACTCACTGGACTGACTGAAGTGCATTCCCAGTGGTGACATTGAAGTCTTTGGACTCACTGCACTCCATCCCCACTGGTGCCTTTGCACTCCCTGGACTCACTGCACTGCTCCAGCCGCGGCAGCCGCTCCAGCCGCGGTAGCCCTCCAGCCGTGGCAGCCGCTCCACTCGGTAGCGGCTGGAGCGGCTGCCGCGGCTGGAGCGGCTGCCGCGGCTGGAGCGGCTGCCGCGGATGGAGAGGCTGGCGCGGCTGGAGGGGCTGGAGCGGCTGCCGCGGCTGGAGCGGCTGGAGCGGCTGCCGCGGCTGGAGCGTCTGCCGCGGCTGGAGGGGCTACCGCGGGGTTGACTCGGCTGGAGCGGATGCCGAGGCTGGAACGGCACTCTCTGGACTCACTGAAATGCATTCTCAGTGGTGCCAGTGCACTCTCTGGACTCACTGCTCTGCATCCCCAGTGGTGCTAGTGCACTCTCTGGACTCACTGCAGTGCATCCCCAGTGGTGCCATTGCACTCTCTGGACTCACTGCACCGCATTCCCACTGGTGCCAGTGCGCTCTCTGGACTCACTGCACTGCATCCCCAGTGGTGCCAGTGCGCTCTCAGGACTCACTGCAGGGCATCCCCAGTGGTGCCAGTGCACTCTCTGGACTCACTGCACTGCATCCCCAGTCCTGCCAGTGCACTCTCTTGACTCACTGCAGTGCATCCCCAGTGGTGCCAGTACACTCACTGGACTGACTGAAGTGCATCCCCAGTGGTGCCAGTGCACTCTCTGGACTCACAGCACTGCATGCCCAGTGGTGCCAGTGCACTCTCTGGACTCACTGCATTGCATCCTCAGTGGTGCCAGTGCACTCTCTGGACTCACTGCACTGCATCCCCAGTCCTGCCAGTGCACTCTCTGGACTCACTGCACTGCATCCCCAATGGTGCCAGTGCACTCTCTGGACTCACTGCACTGCTCCAGCCGCGGCAGCCTCTCCAGGCGCACCAGCCGCGGCATCCGCTCCAGCCTCGGCATCCGCTCCAGCCGCGTTAACCGCTCCAGCCGCGGTAGCTCCTCCAGCCGCGCCAGCCGCTCCAGCCGCGGCAGCCGCTCCAGCCGCTCCAGCCGCGGCATCCGCTCCAGCCGCTCCAGCCGCGGCAGCCGCTCCAACCGCGGCAGCCGCTCCAGTCGCGGCAGCCGCTCCAGCCGCGGCAGCCGCTCCAGCCGCTACCGAGTGGAGCGGCTGCCACGGCTGGAGGGCTACCGCGGCTGGAGCGGCTGCCGCGGCTGGAGAGGCTGGCGCGGCTGGAGGGGCTGGAGCGGCTGCCGCGGCTGGAGCGGCTGGAGCGGCTGCCGCGGCTGGAGCGTCTGCCGCGGCTGGAGGGGCTACCGCGGGGTTGACTCGGCTGGAGCGGATGCCGAGGCTGGAACGGCACTCTCTGGACTCACTGAAATGCATTCTCAGTGGTGCCAGTGCACTCTCAGGACTCACTGCAGGGCATCCCCAGTGGTGCCAGTGCACTCTCTGGACTCACTGCACTGCATCCCCAGTCCTGCCAGTGCACTCTCTTGACTCACTGCAGTGCATCCCCAGTGGTGCCAGTACACTCACTGGACTGACTGAAGTGCATCCCCAGTGGTGTCAGTGCACTCACTGGAGTCACTGCACTGCATCCCCAGTGGTGCAAGTGCACTCCCTGGACTCACTGCACTGCATTCCCAGTGGTGACAGTGAAGTCTTTGGACTCACTGCACTCCATCCCCACTGGTGCCTTTGCACTCCCTGGACTCACTGCACTGCTCCAGCCGCGGCAGCCGCTCCAGCCGCGGTAGCCCTCCAGCCGTGGCAGCCGCTCCACTCGGTAGCGGCTGGAGCGGCTGCCGCGGTTGGAGCGGCTGGAGCGGCTGCCGCGGCTGGAGCGGCTGCCGCGGATGGAGAGGCTGGCGAGGCTGGAGGGGCTGGAGCGGCTGCCGCGGCTGGAGCGGCTGGAGCGGCTGCCGCGGCTGGAGCGTCTGCCGCGGCTGGAGGGCCTACCGCGGGGTTGACTCGGCTGGAGGGGATGCCGAGGCTGGAACGGCACTCTCTGGACTCACTGAAATGCATTCTCAGTGGTGCCAGTGCACTCTCTGGACTCACTGCTCTGCATCCCCAGTGGTGCTAGTGCACTCTGGACTCACTGCAGTGCATCCCCAGTGGTGCCAGTGCACTCTCTGGACTCACTGCACCGCATTCCCACTGGTGTCAGTGCACTCTGTGGACTCACTGCACTGCATCCCCAGTGGTGTCAGTGCACTCTCTGGACTCCCGGCACCGTATCCCCAGTGGTGCCAGTGCATTCGCTGGACTCACGGCACTGCATTCTCAGTGGAGCCAGTGCACTCTCTGGACTCACTGCACTGCATCCCCAGTGGTGCCAGTGCACTCTCTGGACTCACTGCAGTGCATCCCAAGTGGTGCCAATGCACTCTCTGGACTCACTGCAGTGCATCCCCAGTGGTGCCAGTACACTCACTGGACTCACTGCACTGCATCCCCAGTGGTGCCAGTGCAGTCTCTGCACTCACTGAAGTGCATCTCCAGTGGTGCCAGAGCACTCTCTGGACTCACTGCAGTGCATCACCTGTGGTGCCAGTGCACTCTCTGGACACTCTGCACTGCATCCCCACTGGTGCCAGTGCACTCTCTGGACTCACTGCACTGCATCCCCAGTGGTGCCAGTGCACTCTCTGGACTCACTGCACTGCATCTCCAATGGTGCCAGTGCACTCTCTGGACTCACTGCACTGCATCCCCAGTGGTGCCAATGCACTCTCTGGACTCACTGCTGTGCATCCCCAGTGGTGCCAGTACACTCACTGGACTGACTGAAGTGCATTCCCAGTGGTGACATTGAAGTCTTTGGACTCACTGCACTCCATCCCCACTGGTGCCTTTGCACTCCCTGGACTCACTGCACTGCTCCAGCCGCGGCAGCCGCTCCAGCCGCGGTAGCCCTCCAGCCGTGGCAGCCGCTCCACTCGGTAGCGGCTGGAGCGGCTGCCGCGGCTGGAGCGGCTGCCGCGGCTGGAGCGGCTGCCGCGGATGGAGAGGCTGGCGCGGCTGGAGGGGCTGGAGCGGCTGCCGCGGCTGGAGCGGCTGGAGCGGCTGCCGCGGCTGGAGCGTCTGCCGCGGCTGGAGGGGCTACCGCGGGGTTGACTCGGCTGGAGCGGATGCCGAGGCTGGAACGGCACTCTCTGGACTCACTGAAATGCATTCTCAGTGGTGCCAGTGCACTCTCTGGACTCACTGCTCTGCATCCCCAGTGGTGCTAGTGCACTCTCTGGACTCACTGCAGTGCATCCCCAGTGGTGCCATTGCACTCTCTGGACTCACTGCACCGCATTCCCACTGGTGCCAGTGCGCTCTCTGGACTCACTGCACTGCATCCCCAGTGGTGCCAGTGCGCTCTCAGGACTCACTGCAGGGCATCCCCAGTGGTGCCAGTGCACTCTCTGGACTCACTGCACTGCATCCCCAGTCCTGCCAGTGCACTCTCTTGACTCACTGCAGTGCATCCCCAGTGGTGCCAGTACACTCACTGGACTGACTGAAGTGCATCCCCAGTGGTGCCAGTGCACTCTCTGGACTCACAGCACTGCATGCCCAGTGGTGCCAGTGCACTCTCTGGACTCACTGCATTGCATCCTCAGTGGTGCCAGTGCACTCTCTGGACTCACTGCACTGCATCCCCAGTCCTGCCAGTGCACTCTCTGGACTCACTGCACTGCATCCCCAATGGTGCCAGTGCACTCTCTGGACTCACTGCACTGCTCCAGCCGCGGCAGCCTCTCCAGGCGCACCAGCCGCGGCATCCGCTCCAGCCTCGGCATCCGCTCCAGCCGCGTTAACCGCTCCAGCCGCGGTAGCTCCTCCAGCCGCGCCAGCCGCTCCAGCCGCGGCAGCCGCTCCAGCCGCTCCAGCCGCGGCATCCGCTCCAGCCGCTCCAGCCGCGGCAGCCGCTCCAACCGCGGCAGCCGCTCCAGTCGCGGCAGCCGCTCCAGCCGCTCCAGCCGCGGCAGCCGCTCCAGCCGCTACCGAGTGGAGCGGCTGCCACGGCTGGAGGGCTACCGCGGCTGGAGCGGCTGCCGCGGCTGGAGAGGCTGGCGCGGCTGGAGGGGCTGGAGCGGCTGCCGCGGCTGGAGCGGCTGGAGCGGCTGCCGCGGCTGGAGCGTCTGCCGCGGCTGGAGGGGCTACCGCGGGGTTGACTCGGCTGGAGCGGATGCCGAGGCTGGAACGGCACTCTCTGGACTCACTGAAATGCATTCTCAGTGGTGCCAGTGCACTCTCTGGACTCACTGCAGTGCATCCCCAGTGGTGCCAGTGCACTCTCTGGACTCACTGCACTGCATCCCCAGTCCTGCCAGTGCACTCTCTTGACTCACTGCAGTGCATCCCCAGTGGTGCCAGTACACTCACTGGACTGACTGAAGTGCATCCCCAGTGGTGTCAGTGCACTCACTGGAGTCACTGCACTGCATCCCCAGTGGTGCAAGTGCACTCCCTGGACTCACTGCACTGCATTCCCAGTGGTGACAGTGAAGTCTTTGGACTCACTGCACTCCATCCCCACTGGTGCCTTTGCACTCCCTGGACTCACTGCACTGCTCCAGCCGCGGCAGCCGCTCCAGCCGCGGTAGCCCTCCAGCCGTGGCAGCCGCTCCACTCGGTAGCGGCTGGAGCGGCTGCCGCGGTTGGAGCGGCTGGAGCGGCTGCCGCGGCTGGAGCGGCTGCCGCGGATGGAGAGGCTGGCGAGGCTGGAGGGGCTGGAGCGGCTGCCGCGGCTGGAGCGGCTGGAGCGGCTGCCGCGGCTGGAGCGTCTGCCGCGGCTGGAGGGCCTACCGCGGGGTTGACTCGGCTGGAGCGGATGCCGAGGCTGGAACGGCACTCTCTGGACTCACTGAAATGCATTCTCAGTGGTGCCAGTGCACTCTCTGGACTCACTGCTCTGCATCCCCAGTGGTGCTAGTGCACTCTGGACTCACTGCAGTGCATCCCCAGTGGTGCCAGTGCACTCTCTGGACTCACTGCACCGCATTCCCACTGGTGTCAGTGCACTCTGTGGACTCACTGCACTGCATCCCCAGTGGTGTCAGTGCACTCTCTGGACTCCCGGCACCGTATCCCCAGTGGTGCCAGTGCATTCGCTGGACTCACGGCACTGCATCCACAGTGGTGCCAGTGCACTCTCTGGACTCACTGAAGTGCATTCTCAGTGGAGCCAGTGCACTCTCTGGACTCACTGCAGTGCATCCCCAGTGGTGCCAGTGCACTCTCTGGACTCACTGCACTGCATCCCCAGTCCTGCCAGTGCACTCTCTTGACTCACTGCAGTGCATCCCCAGTGGTGCCAGTACACTCACTGGACTGACTGAAGTGCATCCCCAGTGGTGTCAGTGCACTCACTGGAGTCACTGCACTGCATCCCCAGTGGTGCAAGTGCACTCCCTGGACTCACTGCACTGCATTCCCAGTGGTGACAGTGAAGTCTTTGGACTCACTGCACTCCATCCCCACTGGTGCCTTTGCACTCCCTGGACTCACTGCACTGCTCCAGCCGCGGCAGCCGCTCCAGCCGCGGTAGCCCTCCAGCCGTGGCAGCCGCTCCACTCGGTAGCGGCTGGAGCGGCTGCCGCGGTTGGAGCGGCTGGAGCGGCTGCCGCGGCTGGAGCGGCTGCCGCGGATGGAGAGGCTGGCGAGGCTGGAGGGGCTGGAGCGGCTGCCGCGGCTGGAGCGGCTGGAGCGGCTGCCGCGGCTGGAGCGTCTGCCGCGGCTGGAGGGCCTACCGCGGGGTTGACTCGGCTGGAGCGGATGCCGAGGCTGGAACGGCACTCTCTGGACTCACTGAAATGCATTCTCAGTGGTGCCAGTGCACTCTCTGGACTCACTGCTCTGCATCCCCAGTGGTGCTAGTGCACTCTGGACTCACTGCAGTGCATCCCCAGTGGTGCCAGTGCACTCTCTGGACTCACTGCACCGCATTCCCACTGGTGTCAGTGCACTCTGTGGACTCACTGCACTGCATCCCCAGTGGTGTCAGTGCACTCTCTGGACTCCCGGCACCGTATCCCCAGTGGTGCCAGTGCATTCGCTGGACTCACGGCACTGCATCCACAGTGGTGCCAGTGCACTCTCTGGACTCACTGAAGTGCATTCTCAGTGGAGCCAGTGCACTCTCTGGACTCACTGCACTGCATCCCCAGTGGTGCCAGTGCACTCTCTGGACTCACTGCAGTGCATCCCAAGTGGTGCCAATGCACTCTCTGGACTCACTGCAGTGCATCCCCAGTGGTGCCAGTACACTCACTGGACTCACTGCACTGCATCCCCAGTGGTGCCAGTGCAGTCTCTGCACTCACTGAAGTGCATCTCCAGTGGTGCCAGAGCACTCTCTGGACTCACTGCAGTGCATCACCTGTGGTGCCAGTGCACTCTCTGGACACTCTGCACTGCATCCCCACTGGTGCCAGTGCACTCTCTGGACTCACTGCACTGCATCCCCAGTGGTGCCAGTGCACTCTCTGGACTCACTGCACTGCATCTCCAATGGTGCCAGTGCACTCTCTGGACTCACTGCACTGCATCCCCAGTGGTGCCAATGCACTCTCTGGACTCACTGCTGTGCATCCCCAGTGGTGCCAGTACACTCACTGGACTGACTGAAGTGCATTCCCAGTGGTGACATTGAAGTCTTTGGACTCACTGCACTCCATCCCCACTGGTGCCTTTGCACTCCCTGGACTCACTGCACTGCTCCAGCCGCGGCAGCCGCTCCAGCCGCGGTAGCCCTCCAGCCGTGGCAGCCGCTCCACTCGGTAGCGGCTGGAGCGGCTGCCGCGGCTGGAGCGGCTGCCGCGGCTGGAGCGGCTGCCGCGGATGGAGAGGCTGGCGCGGCTGGAGGGGCTGGAGCGGCTGCCGCGGCTGGAGCGGCTGGAGCGGCTGCCGCGGCTGGAGCGTCTGCCGCGGCTGGAGGGGCTACCGCGGGGTTGACTCGGCTGGAGCGGATGCCGAGGCTGGAACGGCACTCTCTGGACTCACTGAAATGCATTCTCAGTGGTGCCAGTGCACTCTCTGGACTCACTGCTCTGCATCCCCAGTGGTGCTAGTGCACTCTCTGGACTCACTGCAGTGCATCCCCAGTGGTGCCATTGCACTCTCTGGACTCACTGCACCGCATTCCCACTGGTGCCAGTGCGCTCTCTGGACTCACTGCACTGCATCCCCAGTGGTGCCAGTGCGCTCTCAGGACTCACTGCAGGGCATCCCCAGTGGTGCCAGTGCACTCTCTGGACTCACTGCACTGCATCCCCAGTCCTGCCAGTGCACTCTCTTGACTCACTGCAGTGCATCCCCAGTGGTGCCAGTACACTCACTGGACTGACTGAAGTGCATCCCCAGTGGTGCCAGTGCACTCTCTGGACTCACAGCACTGCATGCCCAGTGGTGCCAGTGCACTCTCTGGACTCACTGCATTGCATCCTCAGTGGTGCCAGTGCACTCTCTGGACTCACTGCACTGCATCCCCAGTCCTGCCAGTGCACTCTCTGGACTCACTGCACTGCATCCCCAATGGTGCCAGTGCACTCTCTGGACTCACTGCACTGCTCCAGCCGCGGCAGCCTCTCCAGGCGCACCAGCCGCGGCATCCGCTCCAGCCTCGGCATCCGCTCCAGCCGCGTTAACCGCTCCAGCCGCGGTAGCTCCTCCAGCCGCGCCAGCCGCTCCAGCCGCGGCAGCCGCTCCAGCCGCTCCAGCCGCGGCATCCGCTCCAGCCGCTCCAGCCGCGGCAGCCGCTCCAACCGCGGCAGCCGCTCCAGTCGCGGCAGCCGCTCCAGCCGCTCCAGCCGCGGCAGCCGCTCCAGCCGCTACCGAGTGGAGCGGCTGCCACGGCTGGAGGGCTACCGCGGCTGGAGCGGCTGCCGCGGCTGGAGAGGCTGGCGCGGCTGGAGGGGCTGGAGCGGCTGCCGCGGCTGGAGCGGCTGGAGCGGCTGCCGCGGCTGGAGCGTCTGCCGCGGCTGGAGGGGCTACCGCGGGGTTGACTCGGCTGGAGCGGATGCCGAGGCTGGAACGGCACTCTCTGGACTCACTGAAATGCATTCTCAGTGGTGCCAGTGCACTCTCTGGACTCACTGCAGTGCATCCCCAGTGGTGCCAGTGCACTCTCTGGACTCACTGCACTGCATCCCCAGTCCTGCCAGTGCACTCTCTTGACTCACTGCAGTGCATCCCCAGTGGTGCCAGTACACTCACTGGACTGACTGAAGTGCATCCCCAGTGGTGTCAGTGCACTCACTGGAGTCACTGCACTGCATCCCCAGTGGTGCAAGTGCACTCCCTGGACTCACTGCACTGCATTCCCAGTGGTGACAGTGAAGTCTTTGGACTCACTGCACTCCATCCCCACTGGTGCCTTTGCACTCCCTGGACTCACTGCACTGCTCCAGCCGCGGCAGCCGCTCCAGCCGCGGTAGCCCTCCAGCCGTGGCAGCCGCTCCACTCGGTAGCGGCTGGAGCGGCTGCCGCGGTTGGAGCGGCTGGAGCGGCTGCCGCGGCTGGAGCGGCTGCCGCGGATGGAGAGGCTGGCGAGGCTGGAGGGGCTGGAGCGGCTGCCGCGGCTGGAGCGGCTGGAGCGGCTGCCGCGGCTGGAGCGTCTGCCGCGGCTGGAGGGCCTACCGCGGGGTTGACTCGGCTGGAGCGGATACCGAGGCTGGAACGGCACTCTCTGGACTCACTGAAATGCATTCTCAGTGGTGCCAGTGCACTCTCTGGACTCACTGCTCTGCATCCCCAGTGGTGCTAGTGCACTCTGGACTCACTGCAGTGCATCCCCAGTGGTGCCAGTGCACTCTCTGGACTCACTGCACCGCATTCCCACTGGTGTCAGTGCACTCTGTGGACTCACTGCACTGCATCCCCAGTGGTGTCAGTGCACTCTCTGGACTCCCGGCACCGTATCCCCAGTGGTGCCAGTGCATTCGCTGGACTCACGGCACTGCATCCACAGTGGTGCCAGTGCACTCTCTGGACTCACTGAAGTGCATCCCCAGTGGTGCCAGTGCACTCTCTGGACTCACTGCACTGCATCCCCAGTGGTGCCAGTGCACTCTCTGGACTCACTGCAGTGCATCCCCAGTGGTGCCACTGCACTCTCTGGACTCACTGCAGTGCATCCCCAGTGGTGCCAGTACACTCACTGGACTGACTGAAGTGCATTCCCAGTGGTGACATTGAAGTCTTTGGACTCACTGCACTCCATCCCCACTGGTGCCTTTGCACTCCCTGGACTCACTGCACTGCTCCAGCCGCGGCAGCCGCTCCAGCCGCGGTAGCCCTCCAGCCGTGGCAGCCGCTCCACTCGGTAGCGGCTGGAGCGGCTGCCGCGGCTGGAGCGGCTGGAGCGGCTGCCGCGGCTGGAGCGGCTGCCGCGGATGGAGAGGCTGGCGCGGCTGGAGGGGCTGGAGCGGCTGCCGCGGCTGGAGCGGCTGGAGCGGCTGCCGCGGCTGGAGCGTCTGCCGCGGCTGGAGGGGCTACCGCGGGGTTGACTCGGCTGGAGCGGATGCCGAGGCTGGAACGGCACTCTCTGGACTCACTGAAATGCATTCTCAGTGGTGCCAGTGCACTCTCTGGACTCACTGCTCTGCATCCCCAGTGGTGCTAGTGCACTCTCTGGACTCACTGCAGTGCATCCCCAGTGGTGCCATTGCACTCTCTGGACTCACTGCACCGCATTCCCACTGGTGCCAGTGCGCTCTCTGGACTCACTGCACTGCATCCCCAGTGGTGCCAGTGCGCTCTCAGGACTCACTGCAGGGCATCCCCAGTGGTGCCAGTGCACTCTCTGGACTCACTGCACTGCATCCCCAGTCCTGCCAGTGCACTCTCTTGACTCACTGCAGTGCATCCCCAGTGGTGCCAGTACACTCACTGGACTGACTGAAGTGCATCCCCAGTGGTGTCAGTGCACTCACTGGAGTCACTGCACTGCATCCCCAGTGGTGCAAGTGCACTCCCTGGACTCACTGCACTGCATTCCCAGTGGTGACAGTGAAGTCTTTGGACTCACTGCACTCCATCCCCACTGGTGCCTTTGCACTCCCTGGACTCACTGCACTGCTCCAGCCGCGGCAGCCGCTCCAGCCGCGGTAGCCCTCCAGCCGTGGCAGCCGCTCCACTCGGTAGCGGCTGGAGCGGCTGCCGCGGTTGGAGCGGCTGGAGCGGCTGCCGCGGCTGGAGCGGCTGCCGCGGATGGAGAGGCTGGCGAGGCTGGAGGGGCTGGAGCGGCTGCCGCGGCTGGAGCGGCTGGAGCGGCTGCCGCGGCTGGAGCGTCTGCCGCGGCTGGAGGGCCTACCGCGGGGTTGACTCGGCTGGAGCGGATACCGAGGCTGGAACGGCACTCTCTGGACTCACTGAAATGCATTCTCAGTGGTGCCAGTGCACTCTCTGGACTCACTGCTCTGCATCCCCAGTGGTGCTAGTGCACTCTGGACTCACTGCAGTGCATCCCCAGTGGTGCCAGTGCACTCTCTGGACTCACTGCACCGCATTCCCACTGGTGTCAGTGCACTCTGTGGACTCACTGCACTGCATCCCCAGTGGTGTCAGTGCACTCTCTGGACTCCCGGCACCGTATCCCCAGTGGTGCCAGTGCATTCGCTGGACTCACGGCACTGCATCCACAGTGGTGCCAGTGCACTCTCTGGACTCACTGAAGTGCATTCTCAGTGGAGCCAGTGCACTCTCTGGACTCACTGCACTGCATCCCCAGTGGTGCCAGTGCACTCTCTGGACTCACTGCAGTGCATCCCAAGTGGTGCCAATGCACTCTCTGGACTCACTGCAGTGCATCCCCAGTGGTGCCAGTACACTCACTGGACTCACTGCACTGCATCCCCAGTGGTGCCAGTGCAGTCTCTGCACTCACTGAAGTGCATCTCCAGTGGTGCCAGAGCACTCTCTGGACTCACTGCAGTGCATCACCTGTGGTGCCAGTGCACTCTCTGGACACTCTGCACTGCATCCCCACTGGTGCCAGTGCACTCTCTGGACTCACTGCACTGCATCCCCAGTGGTGCCAGTGCACTCTCTGGACTCACTGCACTGCATCTCCAATGGTGCCAGTGCACTCTCTGGACTCACTGCACTGCATCCCCAGTGGTGCCAATGCACTCTCTGGACTCACTGCTGTGCATCCCCAGTGGTGCCAGTACACTCACTGGACTGACTGAAGTGCATTCCCAGTGGTGACATTGAAGTCTTTGGACTCACTGCACTCCATCCCCACTGGTGCCTTTGCACTCCCTGGACTCACTGCACTGCTCCAGCCGCGGCAGCCGCTCCAGCCGCGGTAGCCCTCCAGCCGTGGCAGCCGCTCCACTCGGTAGCGGCTGGAGCGGCTGCCGCGGCTGGAGCGGCTGCCGCGGCTGGAGCGGCTGCCGCGGATGGAGAGGCTGGCGCGGCTGGAGGGGCTGGAGCGGCTGCCGCGGCTGGAGCGGCTGGAGCGGCTGCCGCGGCTGGAGCGTCTGCCGCGGCTGGAGGGGCTACCGCGGGGTTGACTCGGCTGGAGCGGATGCCGAGGCTGGAACGGCACTCTCTGGACTCACTGAAATGCATTCTCAGTGGTGCCAGTGCACTCTCTGGACTCACTGCTCTGCATCCCCAGTGGTGCTAGTGCACTCTCTGGACTCACTGCAGTGCATCCCCAGTGGTGCCATTGCACTCTCTGGACTCACTGCACCGCATTCCCACTGGTGCCAGTGCGCTCTCTGGACTCACTGCACTGCATCCCCAGTGGTGCCAGTGCGCTCTCAGGACTCACTGCAGGGCATCCCCAGTGGTGCCAGTGCACTCTCTGGACTCACTGCACTGCATCCCCAGTCCTGCCAGTGCACTCTCTTGACTCACTGCAGTGCATCCCCAGTGGTGCCAGTACACTCACTGGACTGACTGAAGTGCATCCCCAGTGGTGCCAGTGCACTCTCTGGACTCACAGCACTGCATGCCCAGTGGTGCCAGTGCACTCTCTGGACTCACTGCATTGCATCCTCAGTGGTGCCAGTGCACTCTCTGGACTCACTGCACTGCATCCCCAGTCCTGCCAGTGCACTCTCTGGACTCACTGCACTGCATCCCCAATGGTGCCAGTGCACTCTCTGGACTCACTGCACTGCTCCAGCCGCGGCAGCCTCTCCAGGCGCACCAGCCGCGGCATCCGCTCCAGCCTCGGCATCCGCTCCAGCCGCGTTAACCGCTCCAGCCGCGGTAGCTCCTCCAGCCGCGCCAGCCGCTCCAGCCGCGGCAGCCGCTCCAGCCGCTCCAGCCGCGGCATCCGCTCCAGCCGCTCCAGCCGCGGCAGCCGCTCCAACCGCGGCAGCCGCTCCAGTCGCGGCAGCCGCTCCAGCCGCTCCAGCCGCGGCAGCCGCTCCAGCCGCTACCGAGTGGAGCGGCTGCCACGGCTGGAGGGCTACCGCGGCTGGAGCGGCTGCCGCGGCTGGAGAGGCTGGCGCGGCTGGAGGGGCTGGAGCGGCTGCCGCGGCTGGAGCGGCTGGAGCGGCTGCCGCGGCTGGAGCGTCTGCCGCGGCTGGAGGGGCTACCGCGGGGTTGACTCGGCTGGAGCGGATGCCGAGGCTGGAACGGCACTCTCTGGACTCACTGAAATGCATTCTCAGTGGTGCCAGTGCACTCTCAGGACTCACTGCAGGGCATCCCCAGTGGTGCCAGTGCACTCTCTGGACTCACTGCACTGCATCCCCAGTCCTGCCAGTGCACTCTCTTGACTCACTGCAGTGCATCCCCAGTGGTGCCAGTACACTCACTGGACTGACTGAAGTGCATCCCCAGTGGTGTCAGTGCACTCACTGGAGTCACTGCACTGCATCCCCAGTGGTGCAAGTGCACTCCCTGGACTCACTGCACTGCATTCCCAGTGGTGACAGTGAAGTCTTTGGACTCACTGCACTCCATCCCCACTGGTGCCTTTGCACTCCCTGGACTCACTGCACTGCTCCAGCCGCGGCAGCCGCTCCAGCCGCGGTAGCCCTCCAGCCGTGGCAGCCGCTCCACTCGGTAGCGGCTGGAGCGGCTGCCGCGGTTGGAGCGGCTGGAGCGGCTGCCGCGGCTGGAGCGGCTGCCGCGGATGGAGAGGCTGGCGAGGCTGGAGGGGCTGGAGCGGCTGCCGCGGCTGGAGCGGCTGGAGCGGCTGCCGCGGCTGGAGCGTCTGCCGCGGCTGGAGGGCCTACCGCGGGGTTGACTCGGCTGGAGCGGATGCCGAGGCTGGAACGGCACTCTCTGGACTCACTGAAATGCATTCTCAGTGGTGCCAGTGCACTCTCTGGACTCACTGCTCTGCATCCCCAGTGGTGCTAGTGCACTCTGGACTCACTGCAGTGCATCCCCAGTGGTGCCAGTGCACTCTCTGGACTCACTGCACCGCATTCCCACTGGTGTCAGTGCACTCTGTGGACTCACTGCACTGCATCCCCAGTGGTGTCAGTGCACTCTCTGGACTCCCGGCACCGTATCCCCAGTGGTGCCAGTGCATTCGCTGGACTCACGGCACTGCATCCACAGTGGTGCCAGTGCACTCTCTGGACTCACTGAAGTGCATTCTCAGTGGAGCCAGTGCACTCTCTGGACTCACTGCACTGCATCCCCAGTGGTGCCAGTGCACTCTCTGGACTCACTGCAGTGCATCCCAAGTGGTGCCAATGCACTCTCTGGACTCACTGCAGTGCATCCCCAGTGGTGCCAGTACACTCACTGGACTCACTGCACTGCATCCCCAGTGGTGCCAGTGCAGTCTCTGCACTCACTGAAGTGCATCTCCAGTGGTGCCAGAGCACTCTCTGGACTCACTGCAGTGCATCACCTGTGGTGCCAGTGCACTCTCTGGACACTCTGCACTGCATCCCCACTGGTGCCAGTGCACTCTCTGGACTCACTGCACTGCATCCCCAGTGGTGCCAGTGCACTCTCTGGACTCACTGCACTGCATCTCCAATGGTGCCAGTGCACTCTCTGGACTCACTGCACTGCATCCCCAGTGGTGCCAATGCACTCTCTGGACTCACTGCTGTGCATCCCCAGTGGTGCCAGTACACTCACTGGACTGACTGAAGTGCATTCCCAGTGGTGACATTGAAGTCTTTGGACTCACTGCACTCCATCCCCACTGGTGCCTTTGCACTCCCTGGACTCACTGCACTGCTCCAGCCGCGGCAGCCGCTCCAGCCGCGGTAGCCCTCCAGCCGTGGCAGCCGCTCCACTCGGTAGCGGCTGGAGCGGCTGCCGCGGCTGGAGCGGCTGCCGCGGCTGGAGCGGCTGCCGCGGATGGAGAGGCTGGCGAGGCTGGAGGGGCTGGAGCGGCTGCCGCGGCTGGAGCGGCTGGAGCGGCTGCCGCGGCTGGAGCGTCTGCCGCGGCTGGAGGGGCTACCGCGGGGTTGACTCGGCTGGAGCGGATGCCGAGGCTGGAACGGCACTCTCTGGACTCACTGAAATGCATTCTCAGTGGTGCCAGTGCACTCTCTGGACTCACTGCTCTGCATCCCCAGTGGTGCTAGTGCACTCTCTGGACTCACTGCAGTGCATCCCCAGTGGTGCCATTGCACTCTCTGGACTCACTGCACCGCATTCCCACTGGTGCCAGTGCGCTCTCTGGACTCACTGCACTGCATCCCCAGTGGTGCCAGTGCGCTCTCAGGACTCACTGCAGGGCATCCCCAGTGGTGCCAGTGCACTCTCTGGACTCACTGCACTGCATCCCCAGTCCTGCCAGTGCACTCTCTTGACTCACTGCAGTGCATCCCCAGTGGTGCCAGTACACTCACTGGACTGACTGAAGTGCATCCCCAGTGGTGCCAGTGCACTCTCTGGACTCACAGCACTGCATGCCCAGTGGTGCCAGTGCACTCTCTGGACTCACTGCATTGCATCCTCAGTGGTGCCAGTGCACTCTCTGGACTCACTGCACTGCATCCCCAGTCCTGCCAGTGCACTCTCTGGACTCACTGCACTGCATCCCCAATGGTGCCAGTGCACTCTCTGGACTCACTGCACTGCTCCAGCCGCGGCAGCCTCTCCAGGCGCACCAGCCGCGGCATCCGCTCCAGTCTCGGCATCCGCTCCAGCCGCGTTAACCGCTCCAGCCGCGGTAGCTCCTCCAGCCGCGCCAGCCGCTCCAGCCGCGGCAGCCGCTCCAGCCGCTCCAGCCGCGGCATCCGCTCCAGCCGCTCCAGCCGCGGCAGCCGCTCCAACCGCGGCAGCCGCTCCAGTCGCGGCAGCCGCTCCAGCCGCTCCAGCCGCGGCAGCCGCTCCAGCCGCTACCGAGTGGAGCGGCTGCCACGGCTGGAGGGCTACCGCGGCTGGAGGGGCTACCGCGGGGTTGACTCGGCTGGAGCGGATGCCGAGGCTGGAACGGCACTCTCTGGACTCACTGAAATGCATTCTCAGTGGTGCCAGTGCACTCTCTGGACTCACTGCAGTGCATCCCCAGTGGTGCCAGTGCACTCTCTGGACTCACTGCACTGCATCCCCAGTCCTGCCAGTGCACTCTCTTGACTCACTGCAGTGCATCCCCAGTGGTGCCAGTACACTCACTGGACTGACTGAAGTGCATCCCCAGTGGTGTCAGTGCACTCACTGGAGTCACTGCACTGCATCCCCAGTGGTGCAAGTGCACTCCCTGGACTCACTGCACTGCATTCCCAGTGGTGACAGTGAAGTCTTTGGACTCACTGCACTCCATCCCCACTGGTGCCTTTGCACTCCCTGGACTCACTGCACTGCTCCAGCCGCGGCAGCCGCTCCAGCCGCGGTAGCCCTCCAGCCGTGGCAGCCGCTCCACTCGGTAGCGGCTGGAGCGGCTGCCGCGGTTGGAGCGGCTGGAGCGGCTGCCGCGGCTGGAGCGGCTGCCGCGGATGGAGAGGCTGGCGAGGCTGGAGGGGCTGGAGCGGCTGCCGCGGCTGGAGCGGCTGGAGCGGCTGCCGCGGCTGGAGCGTCTGCCGCGGCTGGAGGGCCTACCGCGGGGTTGACTCGGCTGGAGCGGATACCGAGGCTGGAACGGCACTCTCTGGACTCACTGAAATGCATTCTCAGTGGTGCCAGTGCACTCTCTGGACTCACTGCTCTGCATCCCCAGTGGTGCTAGTGCACTCTGGACTCACTGCAGTGCATCCCCAGTGGTGCCAGTGCACTCTCTGGACTCACTGCACCGCATTCCCACTGGTGTCAGTGCACTCTGTGGACTCACTGCACTGCATCCCCAGTGGTGTCAGTGCACTCTCTGGACTCCCGGCACCGTATCCCCAGTGGTGCCAGTGCATTCGCTGGACTCACGGCACTGCATCCACAGTGGTGCCAGTGCACTCTCTGGACTCACTGAAGTGCATTCTCAGTGGAGCCAGTGCACTCTCTGGACTCACTGCACTGCATCCCCAGTGGTGCCAGTGCACTCTCTGGACTCACTGCAGTGCATCCCAAGTGGTGCCAATGCACTCTCTGGACTCACTGCAGTGCATCCCCAGTGGTGCCAGTGCAGTCTCTGCACTCACTGAAGTGCATCTCCAGTGGTGCCAGAGCACTCTCTGGACTCACTGCAGTGCATCCCAGTGGTGCCAGTGCACTCTCTGGACTCACTGCACTGCATCCCCAGTGGTGCCAGTGCACTCTCTGGACTCACTGCACTGCATCTCCAATGGTGCCAGTGCACTCTCTGGACTCACTGCACTGCATCCCCAGTGGTGCCAATGCACTCTCTGGACTCACTGCTGTGCATCCCCAGTGGTGCCAGTACACTCACTGGACTGACTGAAGTGCATTCCCAGTGGTGACATTGAAGTCTTTGGACTCACTGCACTCCATCCCCACTGGTGCCTTTGCACTCCCTGGACTCACTGCACTGCTCCAGCCGCGGCAGCCGCTCCAGCCGCGGTAGCCCTCCAGCCGTGGCAGCCGCTCCACTCGGTAGCGGCTGGAGCGGCTGCCGCGGCTGGAGCGGCTGGAGCGGCTGCCGCGGCTGGAGCGGCTGCCGCGGATGGAGAGGCTGGCGCGGCTGGAGGGGCTGGAGCGGCTGCCGCGGCTGGAGCGGCTGGAGCGGCTGCCGCGGCTGGAGCGTCTGCCGCGGCTGGAGGGGCTACCGCGGGGTTGACTCGGCTGGAGCGGATGCCGAGGCTGGAACGGCACTCTCTGGACTCACTGAAATGCATTCTCAGTGGTGCCAGTGCACTCTCTGGACTCACTGCTCTGCATCCCCAGTGGTGCTAGTGCACTCTCTGGACTCACTGCAGTGCATCCCCAGTGGTGCCATTGCACTCTCTGGACTCACTGCACCGCATTCCCACTGGTGCCAGTGCGCTCTCTGGACTCACTGCACTGCATCCCCAGTGGTGCCAGTGCGCTCTCAGGACTCACTGCAGGGCATCCCCAGTGGTGCCAGTGCACTCTCTGGACTCACTGCACTGCATCCCCAGTCCTGCCAGTGCACTCTCTTGACTCACTGCAGTGCATCCCCAGTGGTGCCAGTACACTCACTGGACTGACTGAAGTGCATCCCCAGTGGTGTCAGTGCACTCACTGGAGTCACTGCACTGCATCCCCAGTGGTGCAAGTGCACTCCCTGGACTCACTGCACTGCATTCCCAGTGGTGACAGTGAAGTCTTTGGACTCACTGCACTCCATCCCCACTGGTGCCTTTGCACTCCCTGGACTCACTGCACTGCTCCAGCCGCGGCAGCCGCTCCAGCCGCGGTAGCCCTCCAGCCGTGGCAGCCGCTCCACTCGGTAGCGGCTGGAGCGGCTGCCGCGGTTGGAGCGGCTGGAGCGGCTGCCGCGGCTGGAGCGGCTGCCGCGGATGGAGAGGCTGGCGAGGCTGGAGGGGCTGGAGCGGCTGCCGCGGCTGGAGCGGCTGGAGCGGCTGCCGCGGCTGGAGCGTCTGCCGCGGCTGGAGGGCCTACCGCGGGGTTGACTCGGCTGGAGCGGATACCGAGGCTGGAACGGCACTCTCTGGACTCACTGAAATGCATTCTCAGTGGTGCCAGTGCACTCTCTGGACTCACTGCTCTGCATCCCCAGTGGTGCTAGTGCACTCTGGACTCACTGCAGTGCATCCCCAGTGGTGCCAGTGCACTCTCTGGACTCACTGCACCGCATTCCCACTGGTGTCAGTGCACTCTGTGGACTCACTGCACTGCATCCCCAGTGGTGTCAGTGCACTCTCTGGACTCCCGGCACCGTATCCCCAGTGGTGCCAGTGCATTCGCTGGACTCACGGCACTGCATCCACAGTGGTGCCAGTGCACTCTCTGGACTCACTGAAGTGCATTCTCAGTGGAGCCAGTGCACTCTCTGGACTCACTGCACTGCATCCCCAGTGGTGCCAGTGCACTCTCTGGACTCACTGCAGTGCATCCCAAGTGGTGCCAATGCACTCTCTGGACTCACTGCAGTGCATCCCCAGTGGTGCCAGTACACTCACTGGACTCACTGCACTGCATCCCCAGTGGTGCCAGTGCAGTCTCTGCACTCACTGAAGTGCATCTCCAGTGGTGCCAGAGCACTCTCTGGACTCACTGCAGTGCATCCCAGTGGTGCCAGTGCACTCTCTGGACACTCTGCACTGCATCCCCACTGGTGCCAGTGCACTCTCTGGACTCACTGCACTGCATCCCCAGTGGTGCCAGTGCACTCTCTGGACTCACTGCACTGCATCTCCAATGGTGCCAGTGCACTCTCTGGACTCACTGCACTGCATCCCCAGTGGTGCCAATGCACTCTCTGGACTCACTGCTGTGCATCCCCAGTGGTGCCAGTACACTCACTGGACTGACTGAAGTGCATTCCCAGTGGTGACATTGAAGTCTTTGGACTCACTGCACTCCATCCCCACTGGTGCCTTTGCACTCCCTGGACTCACTGCACTGCTCCAGCCGCGGCAGCCGCTCCAGCCGCGGTAGCCCTCCAGCCGTGGCAGCCGCTCCACTCGGTAGCGGCTGGAGCGGCTGCCGCGGCTGGAGCGGCTGGAGCGGCTGCCGCGGCTGGAGCGGCTGCCGCGGATGGAGAGGCTGGCGCGGCTGGAGGGGCTGGAGCGGCTGCCGCGGCTGGAGCGGCTGGAGCGGCTGCCGCGGCTGGAGCGTCTGCCGCGGCTGGAGGGGCTACCGCGGGGTTGACTCGGCTGGAGCGGATGCCGAGGCTGGAACGGCACTCTCTGGACTCACTGAAATGCATTCTCAGTGGTGCCAGTGCACTCTCTGGACTCACTGCTCTGCATCCCCAGTGGTGCTAGTGCACTCTCTGGACTCACTGCAGTGCATCCCCAGTGGTGCCATTGCACTCTCTGGACTCACTGCACCGCATTCCCACTGGTGCCAGTGCGCTCTCTGGACTCACTGCACTGCATCCCCAGTGGTGCCAGTGCGCTCTCAGGACTCACTGCAGGGCATCCCCAGTGGTGCCAGTGCACTCTCTGGACTCACTGCACTGCATCCCCAGTCCTGCCAGTGCACTCTCTTGACTCACTGCAGTGCATCCCCAGTGGTGCCAGTACACTCACTGGACTGACTGAAGTGCATCCCCAGTGGTGTCAGTGCACTCACTGGAGTCACTGCACTGCATCCCCAGTGGTGCAAGTGCACTCCCTGGACTCACTGCACTGCATTCCCAGTGGTGACAGTGAAGTCTTTGGACTCACTGCACTCCATCCCCACTGGTGCCTTTGCACTCCCTGGACTCACTGCACTGCTCCAGCCGCGGCAGCCGCTCCAGCCGCGGTAGCCCTCCAGCCGTGGCAGCCGCTCCACTCGGTAGCGGCTGGAGCGGCTGCCGCGGTTGGAGCGGCTGGAGCGGCTGCCGCGGCTGGAGCGGCTGCCGCGGATGGAGAGGCTGGCGAGGCTGGAGGGGCTGGAGCGGCTGCCGCGGCTGGAGCGGCTGGAGCGGCTGCCGCGGCTGGAGGGCCTACCGCGGGGTTGACTCGGCTGGAGCGGATACCGAGGCTGGAACGGCACTCTCTGGACTCACTGAAATGCATTCTCAGTGGTGCCAGTGCACTCTCTGGACTCACTGCTCTGCATCCCCAGTGGTGCTAGTGCACTCTGGACTCACTGCAGTGCATCCCCAGTGGTGCCAGTGCACTCTCTGGACTCACTGCACCGCATTCCCACTGGTGTCAGTGCACTCTGTGGACTCACTGCACTGCATCCCCAGTGGTGTCAGTGCACTCTCTGGACTCCCGGCACCGTATCCCCAGTGGTGCCAGTGCATTCGCTGGACTCACGGCACTGCATCCACAGTGGTGCCAGTGCACTCTCTGGACTCACTGAAGTGCATTCTCAGTGGAGCCAGTGCACTCTCTGGACTCACTGCACTGCATCCCCAGTGGTGCCAGTGCACTCTCTGGACTCACTGCAGTGCATCCCAAGTGGTGCCAATGCACTCTCTGGACTCACTGCAGTGCATCCCCAGTGGTGCCAGTACACTCACTGGACTCACTGCACTGCATCCCCAGTGGTGCCAGTGCAGTCTCTGCACTCACTGAAGTGCATCTCCAGTGGTGCCAGAGCACTCTCTGGACTCACTGCAGTGCATCACCTGTGGTGCCAGTGCACTCTCTGGACACTCTGCACTGCATCCCCACTGGTGCCAGTGCACTCTCTGGACTCACTGCACTGCATCCCCAGTGTTGCCAGTGCACTCTCTGGACTCACTGCACTGCATCTCCAATGGTGCCAGTGCACTCTCTGGACTCACTGCACTGCATCCCCAGTGGTGCCAATGCACTCTCTGGACTCACTGCTGTGCATCCCCAGTGGTGCCAGTACACTCACTGGACTGACTGAAGTGCATTCCCAGTGGTGACATTGAAGTCTTTGGACTCACTGCACTCCATCCCCACTGGTGCCTTTGCACTCCCTGGACTCACTGCACTGCTCCAGCCGCGGCAGCCGCTCCAGCCGCGGTAGCCCTCCAGCCGTGGCAGCCGCTCCACTCGGTAGCGGCTGGAGCGGCTGCCGCGGCTGGAGCGGCTGCCGCGGCTGGAGCGGCTGCCGCGGATGGAGAGGCTGGCGCGGCTGGAGGGGCTGGAGCGGCTGCCGCGGCTGGAGCGGCTGGAGCGGCTGCCGCGGCTGGAGCGTCTGCCGCGGCTGGAGGGGCTACCGCGGGGTTGACTCGGCTGGAGCGGATGCCGAGGCTGGAACGGCACTCTCTGGACTCACTGAAATGCATTCTCAGTGGTGCCAGTGCACTCTCTGGACTCACTGCTCTGCATCCCCAGTGGTGCTAGTGCACTCTCTGGACTCACTGCAGTGCATCCCCAGTGGTGCCATTGCACTCTCTGGACTCACTGCACCGCATTCCCACTGGTGCCAGTGCTCTCTCTGGACTCACTGCACTGCATCCCCAGTGGTGCCAGTGCGCTCTCAGGACTCACTGCAGGGCATCCCCAGTGGTGCCAGTGCACTCTCTGGACTCACTGCACTGCATCCCCAGTCCTGCCAGTGCACTCTCTTGACTCACTGCAGTGCATCCCCAGTGGTGCCAGTACACTCACTGGACTGACTGAAGTGCATCCCCAGTGGTGCCAGTGCACTCTCTGGACTCACAGCACTGCATGCCCAGTGGTGCCAGTGCACTCTCTGGACTCACTGCATTGCATCCTCAGTGGTGCCAGTGCACTCTCTGGACTCACTGCACTGCATCCCCAGTCCTGCCAGTGCACTCTCTGGACTCACTGCACTGCATCCCCAATGGTGCCAGTGCACTCTCTGGACTCACTGCACTGCTCCAGCCGCGGCAGCCTCTCCAGGCGCACCAGCCGCGGCATCCGCTCCAGCCTCGGCATCCGCTCCAGCCGCGTTAACCGCTCCAGCCGCGGTAGCTCCTCCAGCCGCGCCAGCCGCTCCAGCCGCGGCAGCCGCTCCAGCCGCTCCAGCCGCGGCATCCGCTCCAGCCGCTCCAGCCGCGGCAGCCGCTCCAACCGCGGCAGCCGCTCCAGTCGCGGCAGCCGCTCCAGCCGCTCCAGCCGCGGCAGCCGCTCCAGCCGCTACCGAGTGGAGCGGCTGCCACGGCTGGAGGGCTACCGCGGCTGGAGCGGCTGCCGCGGCTGGAGAGGCTGGCGCGGCTGGAGGGGCTGGAGCGGCTGCCGCGGCTGGAGCGGCTGGAGCGGCTGCCGCGGCTGGAGCGTCTGCCGCGGCTGGAGGGGCTACCGCGGGGTTGACTCGGCTGGAGCGGATGCCGAGGCTGGAACGGCACTCTCTGGACTCACTGAAATGCATTCTCAGTGGTGCCAGTGCACTCTCTGGACTCACTGCTCTGCATCCCCAGTGGTGCTAGTGCACTCTCTGGACTCACTGCAGTGCATCCCCAGTGGTGCCATTGCACTCTCTGGACTCACTGCACCGCATTCCCACTGGTGCCAGTGCGCTCTCTGGACTCACTGCACTGCATCCCCAGTGGTGCCAGTGCGCTCTCAGGACTCACTGCAGGGCATCCCCAGTGGTGCCAGTGCACTCTCTGGACTCACTGCACTGCATCCCCAGTCCTGCCAGTGCACTCTCTTGACTCACTGCAGTGCATCCCCAGTGGTGCCAGTACACTCACTGGACTGACTGAAGTGCATCCCCAGTGGTGTCAGTGCACTCACTGGAGTCACTGCACTGCATCCCCAGTGGTGCAAGTGCACTCCCTGGACTCACTGCACTGCATTCCCAGTGGTGACAGTGAAGTCTTTGGACTCACTGCACTCCATCCCCACTGGTGCCTTTGCACTCCCTGGACTCACTGCACTGCTCCAGCCGCGGCAGCCGCTCCAGCCGCGGTAGCCCTCCAGCCGTGGCAGCCGCTCCACTCGGTAGCGGCTGGAGCGGCTGCCGCGGTTGGAGCGGCTGGAGCGGCTGCCGCGGCTGGAGCGGCTGCCGCGGATGGAGAGGCTGGCGCGGATGGAGAGGCTGGCGAGGCTGGAGGGGCTGGAGCGGCTGCCGCGGCTGGAGCGGCTGGAGCGGCTGCCGCGGCTGGAGCGTCTGCCGCGGCTGGAGGGCCTACCGCGGGGTTGACTCGGCTGGAGCGGATACCGAGGCTGGAACGGCACTCTCTGGACTCACTGAAATGCATTCTCAGTGGTGCCAGTGCACTCTCTGGACTCACTGCTCTGCATCCCCAGTGGTGCTAGTGCACTCTGGACTCACTGCAGTGCATCCCCAGTGGTGCCAGTGCACTCTCTGGACTCACTGCACCGCATTCCCACTGGTGTCAGTGCACTCTGTGGACTCACTGCACTGCATCCCCAGTGGTGTCAGTGCACTCTCTGGACTCCCGGCACCGTATCCCCAGTGGTGCCAGTGCATTCGCTGGACTCACGGCACTGCATCCACAGTGGTGCCAGTGCACTCTCTGGACTCACTGAAGTGCATTCTCAGTGGAGCCAGTGCACTCTCTGGACTCACTGCACTGCATCCCCAGTGGTGCCAGTGCACTCTCTGGACTCACTGCAGTGCATCCCAAGTGGTGCCAATGCACTCTCTGGACTCACTGCAGTGCATCCCCAGTGGTGCCAGTACACTCACTGGACTCACTGCACTGCATCCCCAGTGGTGCCAGTGCAGTCTCTGCACTCACTGAAGTGCATCTCCAGTGGTGCCAGAGCACTCTCTGGACTCACTGCAGTGCATCACCTGTGGTGCCAGTGCACTCTCTGGACACTCTGCACTGCATCCCCACTGGTGCCAGTGCACTCTCTGGACTCACTGCACTGCATCCCCAGTGGTGCCAGTGCACTCTCTGGACTCACTGCACTGCATCTCCAATGGTGCCAGTGCACTCTCTGGACTCACTGCACTGCATCCCCAGTGGTGCCAATGCACTCTCTGGACTCACTGCTGTGCATCCCCAGTGGTGCCAGTACACTCACTGGACTGACTGAAGTGCATTCCCAGTGGTGACATTGAAGTCTTTGGACTCACTGCACTCCATCCCCACTGGTGCCTTTGCACTCCCTGGACTCACTGCACTGCTCCAGCCGCGGCAGCCGCTCCAGCCGCGGTAGCCCTCCAGCCGTGGCAGCCGCTCCACTCGGTAGCGGCTGGAGCGGCTGCCGCGGCTGGAGCGGCTGCCGCGGCTGCAGCGGCTGCCGCGGATGGAGAGGCTGGCGCGGCTGGAGGGGCTGGAGCGGCTGCCGCGGCTGGAGCGGCTGGAGCGGCTGCCGCGGCTGGAGCGTCTGCCGCGGCTGGAGGGGCTACCGCGGGGTTGACTCGGCTGGAGCGGATGCCGAGGCTGGAACGGCACTCTCTGGACTCACTGAAATGCATTCTCAGTGGTGCCAGTGCACTCTCTGGACTCACTGCTCTGCATCCCCAGTGGTGCTAGTGCACTCTCTGGACTCACTGCAGTGCATCCCCAGTGGTGCCATTGCACTCTCTGGACTCACTGCACCGCATTCCCACTGGTGCCAGTGCGCTCTCTGGACTCACTGCACTGCATCCCCAGTGGTGCCAGTGCGCTCTCAGGACTCACTGCAGGGCATCCCCAGTGGTGCCAGTGCACTCTCTGGACTCACTGCACTGCATCCCCAGTCCTGCCAGTGCACTCTCTTGACTCACTGCAGTGCATCCCCAGTGGTGCCAGTACACTCACTGGACTGACTGAAGTGCATCCCCAGTGGTGTCAGTGCACTCACTGGAGTCACTGCACTGCATCCCCAGTGGTGCAAGTGCACTCCCTGGACTCACTGCACTGCATTCCCAGTGGTGACAGTGAAGTCTTTGGACTCACTGCACTCCATCCCCACTGGTGCCTTTGCACTCCCTGGACTCACTGCACTGCTCCAGCCGCGGCAGCCGCTCCAGCCGCGGTAGCCCTCCAGCCGTGGCAGCCGCTCCACTCGGTAGCGGCTGGAGCGGCTGCCGCGGTTGGAGCGGCTGGAGCGGCTGCCGCGGCTGGAGCGGCTGCCGCGGATGGAGAGGCTGGCGAGGCTGGAGGGGCTGGAGCGGCTGCCGCGGCTGGAGCGGCTGGAGCGGCTGCCGCGGCTGGAGCGTCTGCCGCGGCTGGAGGGCCTACCGCGGGGTTGACTCGGCTGGAGCGGATACCGAGGCTGGAACGGCACTCTCTGGACTCACTGAAATGCATTCTCAGTGGTGCCAGTGCACTCTCTGGACTCACTGCTCTGCATCCCCAGTGGTGCTAGTGCACTCTGGACTCACTGCAGTGCATCCCCAGTGGTGCCAGTGCACTCTCTGGACTCACTGCACCGCATTCCCACTGGTGTCAGTGCACTCTGTGGACTCACTGCACTGCATCCCCAGTGGTGTCAGTGCACTCTCTGGACTCCCGGCACCGTATCCCCAGTGGTGCCAGTGCATTCGCTGGACTCACGGCACTGCATCCACAGTGGTGCCAGTGCACTCTCTGGACTCACTGAAGTGCATCCCCAGTGGTGCCAGTGCACTCTCTGGACTCACTGCACTGCATCCCCAGTGGTGCCAGTGCACTCTCTGGACTCACTGCAGTGCATCCCAAGTGGTGCCAATGCACTCTCTGGACTCACTGCAGTGCATCCCCAGTGGTGCCAGTACACTCACTGGACTCACTGCACTGCATCCCCAGTGGTGCCAGTGCAGTCTCTGCACTCACTGAAGTGCATCTCCAGTGGTGCCAGAGCACTCTCTGGACTCACTGCAGTGCATCCCAGTGGTGCCAGTGCACTCTCTGGACACTCTGCACTGCATCCCCACTGGTGCCAGTGCACTCTCTGGACTCACTGCACTGCATCCCCAGTGGTGCCAGTGCACTCTCTGGACTCACTGCACTGCATCTCCAATGGTGCCAGTGCACTCTCTGGACTCACTGCACTGCATCCCCAGTGGTGCCAATGCACTCTCTGGACTCACTGCTGTGCATCCCCAGTGGTGCCAGTACACTCACTGGACTGACTGAAGTGCATTCCCAGTGGTGACATTGAAGTCTTTGGACTCACTGCACTCCATCCCCACTGGTGCCTTTGCACTCCCTGGACTCACTGCACTGCTCCAGCCGCGGCAGCCGCTCCAGCCGCGGTAGCCCTCCAGCCGTGGCAGCCGCTCCACTCGGTAGCGGCTGGAGCGGCTGCCGCGGCTGGAGCGGCTGGAGCGGCTGCCGCGGCTGGAGCGGCTGCCGCGGATGGAGAGGCTGGCGCGGCTGGAGGGGCTGGAGCGGCTGCCGCGGCTGGAGCGGCTGGAGCGGCTGCCGCGGCTGGAGCGTCTGCCTCGGCTGGAGGGGCTACCGCGGGGTTGACTCGGCTGGAGCGGATGCCGAGGCTGGAACGGCACTCTCTGGACTCACTGAAATGCATTCTCAGTGGTGCCAGTGCACTCTCTGGACTCACTGCTCTGCATCCCCAGTGGTGCTAGTGCACTCTCTGGACTCACTGCAGTGCATCCCCAGTGGTGCCATTGCACTCTCTGGACTCACTGCACCGCATTCCCACTGGTGCCAGTGCGCTCTCTGGACTCACTGCACTGCATCCCCAGTGGTGCCAGTGCGCTCTCAGGACTCACTGCAGGGCATCCCCAGTGGTGCCAGTGCACTCTCTGGACTCACTGCACTGCATCCCCAGTCCTGCCAGTGCACTCTCTTGACTCACTGCAGTGCATCCCCAGTGGTGCCAGTACACTCACTGGACTGACTGAAGTGCATCCCCAGTGGTGTCAGTGCACTCACTGGAGTCACTGCACTGCATCCCCAGTGGTGCAAGTGCACTCCCTGGACTCACTGCACTGCATTCCCAGTGGTGACAGTGAAGTCTTTGGACTCACTGCACTCCATCCCCACTGGTGCCTTTGCACTCCCTGGACTCACTGCACTGCTCCAGCCGCGGCAGCCGCTCCAGCCGCGGTAGCCCTCCAGCCGTGGCAGCCGCTCCACTCGGTAGCGGCTGGAGCGGCTGCCGCGGTTGGAGCGGCTGGAGCGGCTGCCGCGGCTGGAGCGGCTGCCGCGGATGGAGAGGCTGGCGAGGCTGGAGGGGCTGGAGCGGCTGCCGCGGCTGGAGCGGCTGGAGCGGCTGCCGCGGCTGGAGCGTCTGCCGCGGCTGGAGGGCCTACCGCGGGGTTGACTCGGCTGGAGCGGATACCGAGGCTGGAACGGCACTCTCTGGACTCACTGAAATGCATTCTCAGTGGTGCCAGTGCACTCTCTGGACTCACTGCTCTGCATCCCCAGTGGTGCTAGTGCACTCTGGACTCACTGCAGTGCATCCCCAGTGGTGCCAGTGCACTCTCTGGACTCACTGCACCGCATTCCCACTGGTGTCAGTGCACTCTGTGGACTCACTGCACTGCATCCCCAGTGGTGTCAGTGCACTCTCTGGACTCCCGGCACCGTATCCCCAGTGGTGCCAGTGCATTCGCTGGACTCACGGCACTGCATCCACAGTGGTGCCAGTGCACTCTCTGGACTCACTGAAGTGCATTCTCAGTGGAGCCAGTGCACTCTCTGGACTCACTGCACTGCATCCCCAGTGGTGCCAGTGCACTCTCTGGACTCACTGCAGTGCATCCCAAGTGGTGCCAATGCACTCTCTGGACTCACTGCAGTGCATCCCCAGTGGTGCCAGTACACTCACTGGACTCACTGCACTGCATCCCCAGTGGTGCCAGTGCAGTCTCTGCACTCACTGAAGTGCATCTCCAGTGGTGCCAGAGCACTCTCTGGACTCACTGCAGTGCATCCCAGTGGTGCCAGTGCACTCTCTGGACACTCTGCACTGCATCCCCACTGGTGCCAGTGCACTCTCTGGACTCACTGCACTGCATCCCCAGTGGTGCCAGTGCACTCTCTGGACTCACTGCACTGCATCTCCAATGGTGCCAGTGCACTCTCTGGACTCACTGCACTGCATCCCCAGTGGTGCCAATGCACTCTCTGGACTCACTGCTGTGCATCCCCAGTGGTGCCAGTACACTCACTGGACTGACTGAAGTGCATTCCCAGTGGTGACATTGAAGTCTTTGGACTCACTGCACTCCATCCCCACTGGTGCCTTTGCACTCCCTGGACTCACTGCACTGCTCCAGCCGCGGCAGCCGCTCCAGCCGCGGTAGCCCTCCAGCCGTGGCAGCCGCTCCACTCGGTAGCGGCTGGAGCGGCTGCCGCGGCTGGAGCGGCTGGAGCGGCTGCCGCGGCTGGAGCGGCTGCCGCGGATGGAGAGGCTGGCGCGGCTGGAGGGGCTGGAGCGGCTGCCGCGGCTGGAGCGGCTGGAGCGGCTGCCGCGGCTGGAGCGTCTGCCGCGGCTGGAGGGGCTACCGCGGGGTTGACTCGGCTGGAGCGGATGCCGAGGCTGGAACGGCACTCTCTGGACTCACTGAAATGCATTCTCAGTGGTGCCAGTGCACTCTCTGGACTCACTGCTCTGCATCCCCAGTGGTGCTAGTGCACTCTCTGGACTCACTGCAGTGCATCCCCAGTGGTGCCATTGCACTCTCTGGACTCACTGCACCGCATTCCCACTGGTGCCAGTGCGCTCTCTGGACTCACTGCACTGCATCCCCAGTGGTGCCAGTGCGCTCTCAGGACTCACTGCAGGGCATCCCCAGTGGTGCCAGTGCACTCTCTGGACTCACTGCACTGCATCCCCAGTCCTGCCAGTGCACTCTCTTGACTCACTGCAGTGCATCCCCAGTGGTGCCAGTACACTCACTGGACTGACTGAAGTGCATCCCCAGTGGTGCAAGTGCACTCCCTGGACTCACTGCACTGCATTCCCAGTGGTGACAGTGAAGTCTTTGGACTCACTGCACTCCATCCCCACTGGTGCCTTTGCACTCCCTGGACTCACTGCACTGCTCCAGCCGCGGCAGCCGCTCCAGCCGCGGTAGCCCTCCAGCCGTGGCAGCCGCTCCACTCGGTAGCGGCTGGAGCGGCTGCCGCGGCTGGAGCGGCTGGAGCGGCTGCCGCGGCTGGAGCGTCTGCCGCGGCTGGAGGGGCTACCGCGGGGTTGACTCGGCTGGAGCGGATGCCGAGGCTGGAACGGCACTCTCTGGACTCACTGAAATGCATTCTCAGTGGTGCCAGTGCACTCTCTGGACTCACTGCAGTGCATCCCCAGTGGTGCCAGTGCACTCTCTGGACTCACTGCACTGCATCCCCAGTCCTGCCAGTGCACTCTCTTGACTCACTGCAGTGCATCCCCAGTGGTGCCAGTACACTCACTGGACTGACTGAAGTGCATCCCCAGTGGTGTCAGTGCACTCACTGGAGTCACTGCACTGCATCCCCAGTGGTGCAAGTGCACTCCCTGGACTCACTGCACTGCATTCCCAGTGGTGACAGTGAAGTCTTTGGACTCACTGCACTCCATCCCCACTGGTGCCTTTGCACTCCCTGGACTCACTGCACTGCTCCAGCCGCGGCAGCTGCTCCAGCCGCGGTAGCCCTCCAGCCGTGGCAGCCGCTCCACTCGGTAGCGGCTGGAGCGGCTGCCGCGGTTGGAGCGGCTGGAGCGGCTGCCGCGGCTGGAGCGGCTGCCGCGGATGGAGAGGCTGGCGAGGCTGGAGGGGCTGGAGCGGCTGCCGCGGCTGGAGCGGCTGGAGCGGCTGCCGCGGCTGGAGCGTCTGCCGCGGCTGGAGGGCCTACCGCGGGGTTGACTCGGCTGGAGCGGATGCCGAGGCTGGAACGGCACTCTCTGGACTCACTGAAATGCATTCTCAGTGGTGCCAGTGCACTCTCTGGACTCACTGCTCTGCATCCCCAGTGGTGCTAGTGCACTCTCTGGACTCACTGCACCGCATTCCCACTGGTGTCAGTGCACTCTGTGGACTCACTGCACTGCATCCCCATTGGTGTCAGTGCACTCTCTGGACTCCCGGCACCGTATCCCCAGTGGTGCCAGTGCATTCGCTGGACTCACGGCACTGCATTCTCAGTGGAGCCAGTGCACTCTCTGGACTCACTGCACTGCATCCCCAGTGGTGCCAGTGCACTCTCTGGACTCACTGCAGTGCATCCCAAGTGGTGCCAATGCACTCTCTGGACTCACTGCAGTGCATCCCCAGTGGTGCCAGTACACTCACTGGACTCACTGCACTGCATCCCCAGTGGTGCCAGTGCAGTCTCTGCACTCACTGAAGTGCATCTCCAGTGGTGCCAGAGCACTCTCTGGACTCACTGCAGTGCATCACCTGTGGTGCCAGTGCACTCTCTGGACACTCTGCACTGCATCCCCACTGGTGCCAGTGCACTCTCTGGACTCACTGCACTGCATCCCCAGTGGTGCCAGTGCACTCTCTGGACTCACTGCACTGCATCTCCAATGGTGCCAGTGCACTCTCTGGACTCACTGCACTGCATCCCCAGTGGTGCCAATGCACTCTCTGGACTCACTGCAGTGCATCCCCAGTGGTGCCAGTGCACTCTCTGGACTCACTGCACCGCATTCCCACTGGTGTCAGTGCACTCTGTGGACTCACTGCACTGCATCCCCAGTGGTGTCAGTGCACTCTCTGGACTCCCGGCACCGTATCCCCAGTGGTGCCAGTGCATTCGCTGGACTCACGGCACTGCATCCACAGTGGTGCCAGTGCACTCTCTGGACTCACTGAAGTGCATTCTCAGTGGAGCCAGTGCACTCTCTGGACTCACTGCACTGCATCCCCAGTGGTGCCAGTGCACTCTCTGGACTCACTGCAGTGCATCCCAAGTGGTGCCAATGCACTCTCTGGACTCACTGCAGTGCATCCCCAGTGGTGCCAGTACACTCACTGGACTCACTGCACTGCATCCCCAGTGGTGCCAGTGCAGTCTCTGCACTCACTGAAGTGCATCTCCAGTGGTGCCAGAGCACTCTCTGGACTCACTGCAGTGCATCACCTGTGGTGCCAGTGCACTCTCTGGACACTCTGCACTGCATCCCCACTGGTGCCAGTGCACTCTCTGGACTCACTGCACTGCATCCCCAGTGGTGCCAGTGCACTCTCTGGACTCACTGCACTGCATCTCCAATGGTGCCAGTGCACTCTCTGGACTCACTGCACTGCATCCCCAGTGGTGCCAATGCACTCTCTGGACTCACTGCTGTGCATCCCCAGTGGTGCCAGTACACTCACTGGACTGACTGAAGTGCATTCCCAGTGGTGACATTGAAGTCTTTGGACTCACTGCACTCCATCCCCACTGGTGCCTTTGCACTCCCTGGACTCACTGCACTGCTCCAGCCGCGGCAGCCGCTCCAGCCGCGGTAGCCCTCCAGCCGTGGCAGCCGCTCCACTCGGTAGCGGCTGGAGCGGCTGCCGCGGCTGGAGCGGCTGCCGCGGCTGGAGCGGCTGCCGCGGATGGAGAGGCTGGCGCGGCTGGAGGGGCTGGAGCGGCTGCCGCGGCTGGAGCGGCTGGAGCGGCTGCCGCGGCTGGAGCGTCTGCCGCGGCTGGAGGGGCTACCGCGGGGTTGACTCGGCTGGAGCGGATGCCGAGGCTGGAACGGCACTCTCTGGACTCACTGAAATGCATTCTCAGTGGTGCCAGTGCACTCTCTGGACTCACTGCTCTGCATCCCCAGTGGTGCTAGTGCACTCTCTGGACTCACTGCAGTGCATCCCCAGTGGTGCCATTGCACTCTCTGGACTCACTGCACCGCATTCCCACTGGTGCCAGTGCGCTCTCTGGACTCACTGCACTGCATCCCCAGTGGTGCCAGTGCGCTCTCAGGACTCACTGCAGGGCATCCCCAGTGGTGCCAGTGCACTCTCTGGACTCACTGCACTGCATCCCCAGTCCTGCCAGTGCACTCTCTTGACTCACTGCAGTGCATCCCCAGTGGTGCCAGTACACTCACTGGACTGACTGAAGTGCATCCCCAGTGGTGCCAGTGCACTCTCTGGACTCACAGCACTGCATGCCCAGTGGTGCCAGTGCACTCTCTGGACTCACTGCATTGCATCCTCAGTGGTGCCAGTGCACTCTCTGGACTCACTGCACTGCATCCCCAGTCCTGCCAGTGCACTCTCTGGACTCACTGCACTGCATCCCCAATGGTGCCAGTGCACTCTCTGGACTCACTGCACTGCTCCAGCCGCGGCAGCCTCTCCAGGCGCACCAGCCGCGGCATCCGCTCCAGCCTCGGCATCCGCTCCAGCCGCGTTAACCGCTCCAGCCGCGGTAGCTCCTCCAGCCGCGCCAGCCGCTCCAGCCGCGGCAGCCGCTCCAGCCGCTCCAGCCGCGGCATCCGCTCCAGCCGCTCCAGCCGCGGCAGCCGCTCCAACCGCGGCAGCCGCTCCAGTCGCGGCAGCCGCTCCAGCCGCTCCAGCCGCGGCAGCCGCTCCAGCCGCTACCGAGTGGAGCGGCTGCCACGGCTGGAGGGCTACCGCGGCTGGAGCGGCTGCCGCGGCTGGAGAGGCTGGCGCGGCTGGAGGGGCTGGAGCGGCTGCCGCGGCTGGAGCGGCTGGAGCGGCTGCCGCGGCTGGAGCGTCTGCCGCGGCTGGAGGGGCTACCGCGGGGTTGACTCGGCTGGAGCGGATGCCGAGGCTGGAACGGCACTCTCTGGACTCACTGAAATGCATTCTCAGTGGTGCCAGTGCACTCTCTGGACTCACTGCAGTGCATCCCCAGTGGTGCCAGTGCACTCTCTGGACTCACTGCACTGCATCCCCAGTCCTGCCAGTGCACTCTCTTGACTCACTGCAGTGCATCCCCAGTGGTGCCAGTACACTCACTGGACTGACTGAAGTGCATCCCCAGTGGTGTCAGTGCACTCACTGGAGTCACTGCACTGCATCCCCAGTGGTGCAAGTGCACTCCCTGGACTCACTGCACTGCATTCCCAGTGGTGACAGTGAAGTCTTTGGACTCACTGCACTCCATCCCCACTGGTGCCTTTGCACTCCCTGGACTCACTGCACTGCTCCAGCCGCGGCAGCCGCTCCAGCCGCGGTAGCCCTCCAGCCGTGGCAGCCGCTCCACTCGGTAGCGGCTGGAGCGGCTGCCGCGGTTGGAGCGGCTGGAGCGGCTGCCGCGGCTGGAGCGGCTGCCGCGGATGGAGAGGCTGGCGAGGCTGGAGGGGCTGGAGCGGCTGCCGCGGCTGGAGCGGCTGGAGCGGCTGCCGCGGCTGGAGCGTCTGCCGCGGCTGGAGGGCCTACCGCGGGGTTGACTCGGCTGGAGCGGATACCGAGGCTGGAACGGCACTCTCTGGACTCACTGAAATGCATTCTCAGTGGTGCCAGTGCACTCTCTGGACTCACTGCTCTGCATCCCCAGTGGTGCTAGTGCACTCTGGACTCACTGCAGTGCATCCCCAGTGGTGCCAGTGCACTCTCTGGACTCACTGCACCGCATTCCCACTGGTGTCAGTGCACTCTGTGGACTCACTGCACTGCATCCCCAGTGGTGTCAGTGCACTCTCTGGACTCCCGGCACCGTATCCCCAGTGGTGCCAGTGCATTCGCTGGACTCACGGCACTGCATCCACAGTGGTGCCAGTGCACTCTCTGGACTCACTGAAGTGCATCCCCAGTGGTGCCAGTGCACTCTCTGGACTCACTGCACTGCATCCCCAGTGGTGCCAGTGCACTCTCTGGACTCACTGCAGTGCATCCCCAGTGGTGCCACTGCACTCTCTGGACTCACTGCAGTGCATCCCCAGTGGTGCCAGTACACTCACTGGACTGACTGAAGTGCATTCCCAGTGGTGACATTGAAGTCTTTGGACTCACTGCACTCCATCCCCACTGGTGCCTTTGCACTCCCTGGACTCACTGCACTGCTCCAGCCGCGGCAGCCGCTCCAGCCGCGGTAGCCCTCCAGCCGTGGCAGCCGCTCCACTCGGTAGCGGCTGGAGCGGCTGCCGCGGCTGGAGCGGCTGGAGCGGCTGCCGCGGCTGGAGCGGCTGCCGCGGATGGAGAGGCTGGCGCGGCTGGAGGGGCTGGAGCGGCTGCCGCGGCTGGAGCGGCTGGAGCGGCTGCCGCGGCTGGAGCGTCTGCCTCGGCTGGAGGGGCTACCGCGGGGTTGACTCGGCTGGAGCGGATGCCGAGGCTGGAACGGCACTCTCTGGACTCACTGAAATGCATTCTCAGTGGTGCCAGTGCACTCTCTGGACTCACTGCTCTGCATCCCCAGTGGTGCTAGTGCACTCTCTGGACTCACTGCAGTGCATCCCCAGTGGTGCCATTGCACTCTCTGGACTCACTGCACCGCATTCCCACTGGTGCCAGTGCGCTCTCTGGACTCACTGCACTGCATCCCCAGTGGTGCCAGTGCGCTCTCAGGACTCACTGCAGGGCATCCCCAGTGGTGCCAGTGCACTCTCTGGACTCACTGCACTGCATCCCCAGTCCTGCCAGTGCACTCTCTTGACTCACTGCAGTGCATCCCCAGTGGTGCCAGTACACTCACTGGACTGACTGAAGTGCATCCCCAGTGGTGTCAGTGCACTCACTGGAGTCACTGCACTGCATCCCCAGTGGTGCAAGTGCACTCCCTGGACTCACTGCACTGCATTCCCAGTGGTGACAGTGAAGTCTTTGGACTCACTGCACTCCATCCCCACTGGTGCCTTTGCACTCCCTGGACTCACTGCACTGCTCCAGCCGCGGCAGCCGCTCCAGCCGCGGTAGCCCTCCAGCCGTGGCAGCCGCTCCACTCGGTAGCGGCTGGAGCGGCTGCCGCGGTTGGAGCGGCTGGAGCGGCTGCCGCGGCTGGAGCGGCTGCCGCGGATGGAGAGGCTGGCGAGGCTGGAGGGGCTGGAGCGGCTGCCGCGGCTGGAGCGGCTGGAGCGGCTGCCGCGGCTGGAGCGTCTGCCGCGGCTGGAGGGCCTACCGCGGGGTTGACTCGGCTGGAGCGGATACCGAGGCTGGAACGGCACTCTCTGGACTCACTGAAATGCATTCTCAGTGGTGCCAGTGCACTCTCTGGACTCACTGCTCTGCATCCCCAGTGGTGCTAGTGCACTCTGGACTCACTGCAGTGCATCCCCAGTGGTGCCAGTGCACTCTCTGGACTCACTGCACCGCATTCCCACTGGTGTCAGTGCACTCTGTGGACTCACTGCACTGCATCCCCAGTGGTGTCAGTGCACTCTCTGGACTCCCGGCACCGTATCCCCAGTGGTGCCAGTGCATTCGCTGGACTCACGGCACTGCATCCACAGTGGTGCCAGTGCACTCTCTGGACTCACTGAAGTGCATTCTCAGTGGAGCCAGTGCACTCTCTGGACTCACTGCACTGCATCCCCAGTGGTGCCAGTGCACTCTCTGGACTCACTGCAGTGCATCCCAAGTGGTGCCAATGCACTCTCTGGACTCACTGCAGTGCATCCCCAGTGGTGCCAGTACACTCACTGGACTCACTGCACTGCATCCCCAGTGGTGCCAGTGCAGTCTCTGCACTCACTGAAGTGCATCTCCAGTGGTGCCAGAGCACTCTCTGGACTCACTGCAGTGCATCACCTGTGGTGCCAGTGCACTCTCTGGACACTCTGCACTGCATCCCCACTGGTGCCAGTGCACTCTCTGGACTCACTGCACTGCATCCCCAGTGGTGCCAGTGCACTCTCTGGACTCACTGCACTGCATCTCCAATGGTGCCAGTGCACTCTCTGGACTCACTGCACTGCATCCCCAGTGGTGCCAATGCACTCTCTGGACTCACTGCTGTGCATCCCCAGTGGTGCCAGTACACTCACTGGACTGACTGAAGTGCATTCCCAGTGGTGACATTGAAGTCTTTGGACTCACTGCACTCCATCCCCACTGGTGCCTTTGCACTCCCTGGACTCACTGCACTGCTCCAGCCGCGGCAGCCGCTCCAGCCGCGGTAGCCCTCCAGCCGTGGCAGCCGCTCCACTCGGTAGCGGCTGGAGCGGCTGCCGCGGCTGGAGCGGCTGCCGCGGCTGGAGCGGCTGCCGCGGATGGAGAGGCTGGCGCGGCTGGAGGGGCTGGAGCGGCTGCCGCGGCTGGAGCGGCTGGAGCGGCTGCCGCGGCTGGAGCGTCTGCCGCGGCTGGAGGGGCTACCGCGGGGTTGACTCGGCTGGAGCGGATGCCGAGGCTGGAACGGCACTCTCTGGACTCACTGAAATGCATTCTCAGTGGTGCCAGTGCACTCTCTGGACTCACTGCTCTGCATCCCCAGTGGTGCTAGTGCACTCTCTGGACTCACTGCAGTGCATCCCCAGTGGTGCCATTGCACTCTCTGGACTCACTGCACCGCATTCCCACTGGTGCCAGTGCGCTCTCTGGACTCACTGCACTGCATCCCCAGTGGTGCCAGTGCGCTCTCAGGACTCACTGCAGGGCATCCCCAGTGGTGCCAGTGCACTCTCTGGACTCACTGCACTGCATCCCCAGTCCTGCCAGTGCACTCTCTTGACTCACTGCAGTGCATCCCCAGTGGTGCCAGTACACTCACTGGACTGACTGAAGTGCATCCCCAGTGGTGCCAGTGCACTCTCTGGACTCACAGCACTGCATGCCCAGTGGTGCCAGTGCACTCTCTGGACTCACTGCATTGCATCCTCAGTGGTGCCAGTGCACTCTCTGGACTCACTGCACTGCATCCCCAGTCCTGCCAGTGCACTCTCTGGACTCACTGCACTGCATCCCCAATGGTGCCAGTGCACTCTCTGGACTCACTGCACTGCTCCAGCCGCGGCAGCCTCTCCAGGCGCACCAGCCGCGGCATCCGCTCCAGCCTCGGCATCCGCTCCAGCCGCGTTAACCGCTCCAGCCGCGGTAGCTCCTCCAGCCGCGCCAGCCGCTCCAGCCGCGGCAGCCGCTCCAGCCGCTCCAGCCGCGGCATCCGCTCCAGCCGCTCCAGCCGCGGCAGCCGCTCCAACCGCGGCAGCCGCTCCAGTCGCGGCAGCCGCTCCAGCCGCTCCAGCCGCGGCAGCCGCTCCAGCCGCTACCGAGTGGAGCGGCTGCCACGGCTGGAGGGCTACCGCGGCTGGAGCGGCTGCCGCGGCTGGAGAGGCTGGCGCGGCTGGAGGGGCTGGAGCGGCTGCCGCGGCTGGAGCGGCTGGAGCGGCTGCCGCGGCTGGAGCGTCTGCCGCGGCTGGAGGGGCTACCGCGGGGTTGACTCGGCTGGAGCGGATGCCGAGGCTGGAACGGCACTCTCTGGACTCACTGAAATGCATTCTCAGTGGTGCCAGTGCACTCTCAGGACTCACTGCAGGGCATCCCCAGTGGTGCCAGTGCACTCTCTGGACTCACTGCACTGCATCCCCAGTCCTGCCAGTGCACTCTCTTGACTCACTGCAGTGCATCCCCAGTGGTGCCAGTACACTCACTGGACTGACTGAAGTGCATCCCCAGTGGTGTCAGTGCACTCACTGGAGTCACTGCACTGCATCCCCAGTGGTGCAAGTGCACTCCCTGGACTCACTGCACTGCATTCCCAGTGGTGACAGTGAAGTCTTTGGACTCACTGCACTCCATCCCCACTGGTGCCTTTGCACTCCCTGGACTCACTGCACTGCTCCAGCCGCGGCAGCCGCTCCAGCCGCGGTAGCCCTCCAGCCGTGGCAGCCGCTCCACTCGGTAGCGGCTGGAGCGGCTGCCGCGGTTGGAGCGGCTGGAGCGGCTGCCGCGGCTGGAGCGGCTGCCGCGGATGGAGAGGCTGGCGAGGCTGGAGGGGCTGGAGCGGCTGCCGCGGCTGGAGCGGCTGGAGCGGCTGCCGCGGCTGGAGCGTCTGCCGCGGCTGGAGGGCCTACCGCGGGGTTGACTCGGCTGGAGCGGATGCCGAGGCTGGAACGGCACTCTCTGGACTCACTGAAATGCATTCTCAGTGGTGCCAGTGCACTCTCTGGACTCACTGCTCTGCATCCCCAGTGGTGCTAGTGCACTCTGGACTCACTGCAGTGCATCCCCAGTGGTGCCAGTGCACTCTCTGGACTCACTGCACCGCATTCCCACTGGTGTCAGTGCACTCTGTGGACTCACTGCACTGCATCCCCAGTGGTGTCAGTGCACTCTCTGGACTCCCGGCACCGTATCCCCAGTGGTGCCAGTGCATTCGCTGGACTCACGGCACTGCATCCACAGTGGTGCCAGTGCACTCTCTGGACTCACTGAAGTGCATTCTCAGTGGAGCCAGTGCACTCTCTGGACTCACTGCACTGCATCCCCAGTGGTGCCAGTGCACTCTCTGGACTCACTGCAGTGCATCCCAAGTGGTGCCAATGCACTCTCTGGACTCACTGCAGTGCATCCCCAGTGGTGCCAGTACACTCACTGGACTCACTGCACTGCATCCCCAGTGGTGCCAGTGCAGTCTCTGCACTCACTGAAGTGCATCTCCAGTGGTGCCAGAGCACTCTCTGGACTCACTGCAGTGCATCACCTGTGGTGCCAGTGCACTCTCTGGACACTCTGCACTGCATCCCCACTGGTGCCAGTGCACTCTCTGGACTCACTGCACTGCATCCCCAGTGGTGCCAGTGCACTCTCTGGACTCACTGCACTGCATCTCCAATGGTGCCAGTGCACTCTCTGGACTCACTGCACTGCATCCCCAGTGGTGCCAATGCACTCTCTGGACTCACTGCTGTGCATCCCCAGTGGTGCCAGTACACTCACTGGACTGACTGAAGTGCATTCCCAGTGGTGACATTGAAGTCTTTGGACTCACTGCACTCCATCCCCACTGGTGCCTTTGCACTCCCTGGACTCACTGCACTGCTCCAGCCGCGGCAGCCGCTCCAGCCGCGGTAGCCCTCCAGCCGTGGCAGCCGCTCCACTCGGTAGCGGCTGGAGCGGCTGCCGCGGCTGGAGCGGCTGCCGCGGCTGGAGCGGCTGCCGCGGATGGAGAGGCTGGCGAGGCTGGAGGGGCTGGAGCGGCTGCCGCGGCTGGAGCGGCTGGAGCGGCTGCCGCGGCTGGAGCGTCTGCCGCGGCTGGAGGGGCTACCGCGGGGTTGACTCGGCTGGAGCGGATGCCGAGGCTGGAACGGCACTCTCTGGACTCACTGAAATGCATTCTCAGTGGTGCCAGTGCACTCTCTGGACTCACTGCTCTGCATCCCCAGTGGTGCTAGTGCACTCTCTGGACTCACTGCAGTGCATCCCCAGTGGTGCCATTGCACTCTCTGGACTCACTGCACCGCATTCCCACTGGTGCCAGTGCGCTCTCTGGACTCACTGCACTGCATCCCCAGTGGTGCCAGTGCGCTCTCAGGACTCACTGCAGGGCATCCCCAGTGGTGCCAGTGCACTCTCTGGACTCACTGCACTGCATCCCCAGTCCTGCCAGTGCACTCTCTTGACTCACTGCAGTGCATCCCCAGTGGTGCCAGTACACTCACTGGACTGACTGAAGTGCATCCCCAGTGGTGCCAGTGCACTCTCTGGACTCACAGCACTGCATGCCCAGTGGTGCCAGTGCACTCTCTGGACTCACTGCATTGCATCCTCAGTGGTGCCAGTGCACTCTCTGGACTCACTGCACTGCATCCCCAGTCCTGCCAGTGCACTCTCTGGACTCACTGCACTGCATCCCCAATGGTGCCAGTGCACTCTCTGGACTCACTGCACTGCTCCAGCCGCGGCAGCCTCTCCAGGCGCACCAGCCGCGGCATCCGCTCCAGCCTCGGCATCCGCTCCAGCCGCGTTAACCGCTCCAGCCGCGGTAGCTCCTCCAGCCGCGCCAGCCGCTCCAGCCGCGGCAGCCGCTCCAGCCGCTCCAGCCGCGGCATCCGCTCCAGCCGCTCCAGCCGCGGCAGCCGCTCCAACCGCGGCAGCCGCTCCAGTCGCGGCAGCCGCTCCAGCCGCTCCAGCCGCGGCAGCCGCTCCAGCCGCTACCGAGTGGAGCGGCTGCCACGGCTGGAGGGCTACCGCGGCTGGAGCGGCTGCCGCGGCTGGAGAGGCTGGCGCGGCTGGAGGGGCTGGAGCGGCTGCCGCGGCTGGAGCGGCTGGAGCGGCTGCCGCGGCTGGAGCGTCTGCCGCGGCTGGAGGGGCTACCGCGGGGTTGACTCGGCTGGAGCGGATGCCGAGGCTGGAACGGCACTCTCTGGACTCACTGAAATGCATTCTCAGTGGTGCCAGTGCACTCTCTGGACTCACTGCAGTGCATCCCCAGTGGTGCCAGTGCACTCTCTGGACTCACTGCACTGCATCCCCAGTCCTGCCAGTGCACTCTCTTGACTCACTGCAGTGCATCCCCAGTGGTGCCAGTACACTCACTGGACTGACTGAAGTGCATCCCCAGTGGTGTCAGTGCACTCACTGGAGTCACTGCACTGCATCCCCAGTGGTGCAAGTGCACTCCCTGGACTCACTGCACTGCATTCCCAGTGGTGACAGTGAAGTCTTTGGACTCACTGCACTCCATCCCCACTGGTGCCTTTGCACTCCCTGGACTCACTGCACTGCTCCAGCCGCGGCAGCCGCTCCAGCCGCGGTAGCCCTCCAGCCGTGGCAGCCGCTCCACTCGGTAGCGGCTGGAGCGGCTGCCGCGGTTGGAGCGGCTGGAGCGGCTGCCGCGGCTGGAGCGGCTGCCGCGGATGGAGAGGCTGGCGAGGCTGGAGGGGCTGGAGCGGCTGCCGCGGCTGGAGCGGCTGGAGCGGCTGCCGCGGCTGGAGCGTCTGCCGCGGCTGGAGGGCCTACCGCGGGGTTGACTCGGCTGGAGCGGATACCGAGGCTGGAACGGCACTCTCTGGACTCACTGAAATGCATTCTCAGTGGTGCCAGTGCACTCTCTGGACTCACTGCTCTGCATCCCCAGTGGTGCTAGTGCACTCTGGACTCACTGCAGTGCATCCCCAGTGGTGCCAGTGCACTCTCTGGACTCACTGCACCGCATTCCCACTGGTGTCAGTGCACTCTGTGGACTCACTGCACTGCATCCCCAGTGGTGTCAGTGCACTCTCTGGACTCCCGGCACCGTATCCCCAGTGGTGCCAGTGCATTCGCTGGACTCACGGCACTGCATCCACAGTGGTGCCAGTGCACTCTCTGGACTCACTGAAGTGCATTCTCAGTGGAGCCAGTGCACTCTCTGGACTCACTGCACTGCATCCCCAGTGGTGCCAGTGCACTCTCTGGACTCACTGCAGTGCATCCCAAGTGGTGCCAATGCACTCTCTGGACTCACTGCAGTGCATCCCCAGTGGTGCCAGTGCAGTCTCTGCACTCACTGAAGTGCATCTCCAGTGGTGCCAGAGCACTCTCTGGACTCACTGCAGTGCATCCCAGTGGTGCCAGTGCACTCTCTGGACTCACTGCACTGCATCCCCAGTGGTGCCAGTGCACTCTCTGGACTCACTGCACTGCATCTCCAATGGTGCCAGTGCACTCTCTGGACTCACTGCACTGCATCCCCAGTGGTGCCAATGCACTCTCTGGACTCACTGCTGTGCATCCCCAGTGGTGCCAGTACACTCACTGGACTGACTGAAGTGCATTCCCAGTGGTGACATTGAAGTCTTTGGACTCACTGCACTCCATCCCCACTGGTGCCTTTGCACTCCCTGGACTCACTGCACTGCTCCAGCCGCGGCAGCCGCTCCAGCCGCGGTAGCCCTCCAGCCGTGGCAGCCGCTCCACTCGGTAGCGGCTGGAGCGGCTGCCGCGGCTGGAGCGGCTGGAGCGGCTGCCGCGGCTGGAGCGGCTGCCGCGGATGGAGAGGCTGGCGCGGCTGGAGGGGCTGGAGCGGCTGCCGCGGCTGGAGCGGCTGGAGCGGCTGCCGCGGCTGGAGCGTCTGCCGCGGCTGGAGGGGCTACCGCGGGGTTGACTCGGCTGGAGCGGATGCCGAGGCTGGAACGGCACTCTCTGGACTCACTGAAATGCATTCTCAGTGGTGCCAGTGCACTCTCTGGACTCACTGCTCTGCATCCCCAGTGGTGCTAGTGCACTCTCTGGACTCACTGCAGTGCATCCCCAGTGGTGCCATTGCACTCTCTGGACTCACTGCACCGCATTCCCACTGGTGCCAGTGCGCTCTCTGGACTCACTGCACTGCATCCCCAGTGGTGCCAGTGCGCTCTCAGGACTCACTGCAGGGCATCCCCAGTGGTGCCAGTGCACTCTCTGGACTCACTGCACTGCATCCCCAGTCCTGCCAGTGCACTCTCTTGACTCACTGCAGTGCATCCCCAGTGGTGCCAGTACACTCACTGGACTGACTGAAGTGCATCCCCAGTGGTGTCAGTGCACTCACTGGAGTCACTGCACTGCATCCCCAGTGGTGCAAGTGCACTCCCTGGACTCACTGCACTGCATTCCCAGTGGTGACAGTGAAGTCTTTGGACTCACTGCACTCCATCCCCACTGGTGCCTTTGCACTCCCTGGACTCACTGCACTGCTCCAGCCGCGGCAGCCGCTCCAGCCGCGGTAGCCCTCCAGCCGTGGCAGCCGCTCCACTCGGTAGCGGCTGGAGCGGCTGCCGCGGTTGGAGCGGCTGGAGCGGCTGCCGCGGCTGGAGCGGCTGCCGCGGATGGAGAGGCTGGCGAGGCTGGAGGGGCTGGAGCGGCTGCCGCGGCTGGAGCGGCTGGAGCGGCTGCCGCGGCTGGAGCGTCTGCCGCGGCTGGAGGGCCTACCGCGGGGTTGACTCGGCTGGAGCGGATACCGAGGCTGGAACGGCACTCTCTGGACTCACTGAAATGCATTCTCAGTGGTGCCAGTGCACTCTCTGGACTCACTGCTCTGCATCCCCAGTGGTGCTAGTGCACTCTGGACTCACTGCAGTGCATCCCCAGTGGTGCCAGTGCACTCTCTGGACTCACTGCACCGCATTCCCACTGGTGTCAGTGCACTCTGTGGACTCACTGCACTGCATCCCCAGTGGTGTCAGTGCACTCTCTGGACTCCCGGCACCGTATCCCCAGTGGTGCCAGTGCATTCGCTGGACTCACGGCACTGCATCCACAGTGGTGCCAGTGCACTCTCTGGACTCACTGAAGTGCATTCTCAGTGGAGCCAGTGCACTCTCTGGACTCACTGCACTGCATCCCCAGTGGTGCCAGTGCACTCTCTGGACTCACTGCAGTGCATCCCAAGTGGTGCCAATGCACTCTCTGGACTCACTGCAGTGCATCCCCAGTGGTGCCAGTACACTCACTGGACTCACTGCACTGCATCCCCAGTGGTGCCAGTGCAGTCTCTGCACTCACTGAAGTGCATCTCCAGTGGTGCCAGAGCACTCTCTGGACTCACTGCAGTGCATCCCAGTGGTGCCAGTGCACTCTCTGGACACTCTGCACTGCATCCCCACTGGTGCCAGTGCACTCTCTGGACTCACTGCACTGCATCCCCAGTGGTGCCAGTGCACTCTCTGGACTCACTGCACTGCATCTCCAATGGTGCCAGTGCACTCTCTGGACTCACTGCACTGCATCCCCAGTGGTGCCAATGCACTCTCTGGACTCACTGCTGTGCATCCCCAGTGGTGCCAGTACACTCACTGGACTGACTGAAGTGCATTCCCAGTGGTGACATTGAAGTCTTTGGACTCACTGCACTCCATCCCCACTGGTGCCTTTGCACTCCCTGGACTCACTGCACTGCTCCAGCCGCGGCAGCCGCTCCAGCCGCGGTAGCCCTCCAGCCGTGGCAGCCGCTCCACTCGGTAGCGGCTGGAGCGGCTGCCGCGGCTGGAGCGGCTGGAGCGGCTGCCGCGGCTGGAGCGGCTGCCGCGGATGGAGAGGCTGGCGCGGCTGGAGGGGCTGGAGCGGCTGCCGCGGCTGGAGCGGCTGGAGCGGCTGCCGCGGCTGGAGCGTCTGCCGCGGCTGGAGGGGCTACCGCGGGGTTGACTCGGCTGGAGCGGATGCCGAGGCTGGAACGGCACTCTCTGGACTCACTGAAATGCATTCTCAGTGGTGCCAGTGCACTCTCTGGACTCACTGCTCTGCATCCCCAGTGGTGCTAGTGCACTCTCTGGACTCACTGCAGTGCATCCCCAGTGGTGCCATTGCACTCTCTGGACTCACTGCACCGCATTCCCACTGGTGCCAGTGCGCTCTCTGGACTCACTGCACTGCATCCCCAGTGGTGCCAGTGCGCTCTCAGGACTCACTGCAGGGCATCCCCAGTGGTGCCAGTGCACTCTCTGGACTCACTGCACTGCATCCCCAGTCCTGCCAGTGCACTCTCTTGACTCACTGCAGTGCATCCCCAGTGGTGCCAGTACACTCACTGGACTGACTGAAGTGCATCCCCAGTGGTGTCAGTGCACTCACTGGAGTCACTGCACTGCATCCCCAGTGGTGCAAGTGCACTCCCTGGACTCACTGCACTGCATTCCCAGTGGTGACAGTGAAGTCTTTGGACTCACTGCACTCCATCCCCACTGGTGCCTTTGCACTCCCTGGACTCACTGCACTGCTCCAGCCGCGGCAGCCGCTCCAGCCGCGGTAGCCCTCCAGCCGTGGCAGCCGCTCCACTCGGTAGCGGCTGGAGCGGCTGCCGCGGTTGGAGCGGCTGGAGCGGCTGCCGCGGCTGGAGCGGCTGCCGCGGATGGAGAGGCTGGCGAGGCTGGAGGGGCTGGAGCGGCTGCCGCGGCTGGAGCGGCTGGAGCGGCTGCCGCGGCTGGAGCGTCTGCCGCGGCTGGAGGGCCTACCGCGGGGTTGACTCGGCTGGAGCGGATACCGAGGCTGGAACGGCACTCTCTGGACTCACTGAAATGCATTCTCAGTGGTGCCAGTGCACTCTCTGGACTCACTGCTCTGCATCCCCAGTGGTGCTAGTGCACTCTGGACTCACTGCAGTGCATCCCCAGTGGTGCCAGTGCACTCTCTGGACTCACTGCACCGCATTCCCACTGGTGTCAGTGCACTCTGTGGACTCACTGCACTGCATCCCCAGTGGTGTCAGTGCACTCTCTGGACTCCCGGCACCGTATCCCCAGTGGTGCCAGTGCATTCGCTGGACTCACGGCACTGCATCCACAGTGGTGCCAGTGCACTCTCTGGACTCACTGAAGTGCATTCTCAGTGGAGCCAGTGCACTCTCTGGACTCACTGCACTGCATCCCCAGTGGTGCCAGTGCACTCTCTGGACTCACTGCAGTGCATCCCAAGTGGTGCCAATGCACTCTCTGGACTCACTGCAGTGCATCCCCAGTGGTGCCAGTACACTCACTGGACTCACTGCACTGCATCCCCAGTGGTGCCAGTGCAGTCTCTGCACTCACTGAAGTGCATCTCCAGTGGTGCCAGAGCACTCTCTGGACTCACTGCAGTGCATCACCTGTGGTGCCAGTGCACTCTCTGGACACTCTGCACTGCATCCCCACTGGTGCCAGTGCACTCTCTGGACTCACTGCACTGCATCCCCAGTGTTGCCAGTGCACTCTCTGGACTCACTGCACTGCATCTCCAATGGTGCCAGTGCACTCTCTGGACTCACTGCACTGCATCCCCAGTGGTGCCAATGCACTCTCTGGACTCACTGCTGTGCATCCCCAGTGGTGCCAGTACACTCACTGGACTGACTGAAGTGCATTCCCAGTGGTGACATTGAAGTCTTTGGACTCACTGCACTCCATCCCCACTGGTGCCTTTGCACTCCCTGGACTCACTGCACTGCTCCAGCCGCGGCAGCCGCTCCAGCCGCGGTAGCCCTCCAGCCGTGGCAGCCGCTCCACTCGGTAGCGGCTGGAGCGGCTGCCGCGGCTGGAGCGGCTGCCGCGGCTGGAGCGGCTGCCGCGGATGGAGAGGCTGGCGCGGCTGGAGGGGCTGGAGCGGCTGCCGCGGCTGGAGCGGCTGGAGCGGCTGCCGCGGCTGGAGCGTCTGCCGCGGCTGGAGGGGCTACCGCGGGGTTGACTCGGCTGGAGCGGATGCCGAGGCTGGAACGGCACTCTCTGGACTCACTGAAATGCATTCTCAGTGGTGCCAGTGCACTCTCTGGACTCACTGCTCTGCATCCCCAGTGGTGCTAGTGCACTCTCTGGACTCACTGCAGTGCATCCCCAGTGGTGCCATTGCACTCTCTGGACTCACTGCACCGCATTCCCACTGGTGCCAGTGCTCTCTCTGGACTCACTGCACTGCATCCCCAGTGGTGCCAGTGCGCTCTCAGGACTCACTGCAGGGCATCCCCAGTGGTGCCAGTGCACTCTCTGGACTCACTGCACTGCATCCCCAGTCCTGCCAGTGCACTCTCTTGACTCACTGCAGTGCATCCCCAGTGGTGCCAGTACACTCACTGGACTGACTGAAGTGCATCCCCAGTGGTGCCAGTGCACTCTCTGGACTCACAGCACTGCATGCCCAGTGGTGCCAGTGCACTCTCTGGACTCACTGCATTGCATCCTCAGTGGTGCCAGTGCACTCTCTGGACTCACTGCACTGCATCCCCAGTCCTGCCAGTGCACTCTCTGGACTCACTGCACTGCATCCCCAATGGTGCCAGTGCACTCTCTGGACTCACTGCACTGCTCCAGCCGCGGCAGCCTCTCCAGGCGCACCAGCCGCGGCATCCGCTCCAGCCTCGGCATCCGCTCCAGCCGCGTTAACCGCTCCAGCCGCGGTAGCTCCTCCAGCCGCGCCAGCCGCTCCAGCCGCGGCAGCCGCTCCAGCCGCTCCAGCCGCGGCATCCGCTCCAGCCGCTCCAGCCGCGGCAGCCGCTCCAACCGCGGCAGCCGCTCCAGTCGCGGCAGCCGCTCCAGCCGCTCCAGCCGCGGCAGCCGCTCCAGCCGCTACCGAGTGGAGCGGCTGCCACGGCTGGAGGGCTACCGCGGCTGGAGCGGCTGCCGCGGCTGGAGAGGCTGGCGCGGCTGGAGGGGCTGGAGCGGCTGCCGCGGCTGGAGCGGCTGGAGCGGCTGCCGCGGCTGGAGCGTCTGCCGCGGCTGGAGGGGCTACCGCGGGGTTGACTCGGCTGGAGCGGATGCCGAGGCTGGAACGGCACTCTCTGGACTCACTGAAATGCATTCTCAGTGGTGCCAGTGCACTCTCTGGACTCACTGCTCTGCATCCCCAGTGGTGCTAGTGCACTCTCTGGACTCACTGCAGTGCATCCCCAGTGGTGCCATTGCACTCTCTGGACTCACTGCACCGCATTCCCACTGGTGCCAGTGCGCTCTCTGGACTCACTGCACTGCATCCCCAGTGGTGCCAGTGCGCTCTCAGGACTCACTGCAGGGCATCCCCAGTGGTGCCAGTGCACTCTCTGGACTCACTGCACTGCATCCCCAGTCCTGCCAGTGCACTCTCTTGACTCACTGCAGTGCATCCCCAGTGGTGCCAGTACACTCACTGGACTGACTGAAGTGCATCCCCAGTGGTGTCAGTGCACTCACTGGAGTCACTGCACTGCATCCCCAGTGGTGCAAGTGCACTCCCTGGACTCACTGCACTGCATTCCCAGTGGTGACAGTGAAGTCTTTGGACTCACTGCACTCCATCCCCACTGGTGCCTTTGCACTCCCTGGACTCACTGCACTGCTCCAGCCGCGGCAGCCGCTCCAGCCGCGGTAGCCCTCCAGCCGTGGCAGCCGCTCCACTCGGTAGCGGCTGGAGCGGCTGCCGCGGTTGGAGCGGCTGGAGCGGCTGCCGCGGCTGGAGCGGCTGCCGCGGATGGAGAGGCTGGCGCGGATGGAGAGGCTGGCGAGGCTGGAGGGGCTGGAGCGGCTGCCGCGGCTGGAGCGGCTGGAGCGGCTGCCGCGGCTGGAGCGTCTGCCGCGGCTGGAGGGCCTACCGCGGGGTTGACTCGGCTGGAGCGGATACCGAGGCTGGAACGGCACTCTCTGGACTCACTGAAATGCATTCTCAGTGGTGCCAGTGCACTCTCTGGACTCACTGCTCTGCATCCCCAGTGGTGCTAGTGCACTCTGGACTCACTGCAGTGCATCCCCAGTGGTGCCAGTGCACTCTCTGGACTCACTGCACCGCATTCCCACTGGTGTCAGTGCACTCTGTGGACTCACTGCACTGCATCCCCAGTGGTGTCAGTGCACTCTCTGGACTCCCGGCACCGTATCCCCAGTGGTGCCAGTGCATTCGCTGGACTCACGGCACTGCATCCACAGTGGTGCCAGTGCACTCTCTGGACTCACTGAAGTGCATTCTCAGTGGAGCCAGTGCACTCTCTGGACTCACTGCACTGCATCCCCAGTGGTGCCAGTGCACTCTCTGGACTCACTGCAGTGCATCCCAAGTGGTGCCAATGCACTCTCTGGACTCACTGCAGTGCATCCCCAGTGGTGCCAGTACACTCACTGGACTCACTGCACTGCATCCCCAGTGGTGCCAGTGCAGTCTCTGCACTCACTGAAGTGCATCTCCAGTGGTGCCAGAGCACTCTCTGGACTCACTGCAGTGCATCACCTGTGGTGCCAGTGCACTCTCTGGACACTCTGCACTGCATCCCCACTGGTGCCAGTGCACTCTCTGGACTCACTGCACTGCATCCCCAGTGGTGCCAGTGCACTCTCTGGACTCACTGCACTGCATCTCCAATGGTGCCAGTGCACTCTCTGGACTCACTGCACTGCATCCCCAGTGGTGCCAATGCACTCTCTGGACTCACTGCTGTGCATCCCCAGTGGTGCCAGTACACTCACTGGACTGACTGAAGTGCATTCCCAGTGGTGACATTGAAGTCTTTGGACTCACTGCACTCCATCCCCACTGGTGCCTTTGCACTCCCTGGACTCACTGCACTGCTCCAGCCGCGGCAGCCGCTCCAGCCGCGGTAGCCCTCCAGCCGTGGCAGCCGCTCCACTCGGTAGCGGCTGGAGCGGCTGCCGCGGCTGGAGCGGCTGCCGCGGCTGCAGCGGCTGCCGCGGATGGAGAGGCTGGCGCGGCTGGAGGGGCTGGAGCGGCTGCCGCGGCTGGAGCGGCTGGAGCGGCTGCCGCGGCTGGAGCGTCTGCCGCGGCTGGAGGGGCTACCGCGGGGTTGACTCGGCTGGAGCGGATGCCGAGGCTGGAACGGCACTCTCTGGACTCACTGAAATGCATTCTCAGTGGTGCCAGTGCACTCTCTGGACTCACTGCTCTGCATCCCCAGTGGTGCTAGTGCACTCTCTGGACTCACTGCAGTGCATCCCCAGTGGTGCCATTGCACTCTCTGGACTCACTGCACCGCATTCCCACTGGTGCCAGTGCGCTCTCTGGACTCACTGCACTGCATCCCCAGTGGTGCCAGTGCGCTCTCAGGACTCACTGCAGGGCATCCCCAGTGGTGCCAGTGCACTCTCTGGACTCACTGCACTGCATCCCCAGTCCTGCCAGTGCACTCTCTTGACTCACTGCAGTGCATCCCCAGTGGTGCCAGTACACTCACTGGACTGACTGAAGTGCATCCCCAGTGGTGTCAGTGCACTCACTGGAGTCACTGCACTGCATCCCCAGTGGTGCAAGTGCACTCCCTGGACTCACTGCACTGCATTCCCAGTGGTGACAGTGAAGTCTTTGGACTCACTGCACTCCATCCCCACTGGTGCCTTTGCACTCCCTGGACTCACTGCACTGCTCCAGCCGCGGCAGCCGCTCCAGCCGCGGTAGCCCTCCAGCCGTGGCAGCCGCTCCACTCGGTAGCGGCTGGAGCGGCTGCCGCGGTTGGAGCGGCTGGAGCGGCTGCCGCGGCTGGAGCGGCTGCCGCGGATGGAGAGGCTGGCGAGGCTGGAGGGGCTGGAGCGGCTGCCGCGGCTGGAGCGGCTGGAGCGGCTGCCGCGGCTGGAGCGTCTGCCGCGGCTGGAGGGCCTACCGCGGGGTTGACTCGGCTGGAGCGGATACCGAGGCTGGAACGGCACTCTCTGGACTCACTGAAATGCATTCTCAGTGGTGCCAGTGCACTCTCTGGACTCACTGCTCTGCATCCCCAGTGGTGCTAGTGCACTCTGGACTCACTGCAGTGCATCCCCAGTGGTGCCAGTGCACTCTCTGGACTCACTGCACCGCATTCCCACTGGTGTCAGTGCACTCTGTGGACTCACTGCACTGCATCCCCAGTGGTGTCAGTGCACTCTCTGGACTCCCGGCACCGTATCCCCAGTGGTGCCAGTGCATTCGCTGGACTCACGGCACTGCATCCACAGTGGTGCCAGTGCACTCTCTGGACTCACTGAAGTGCATCCCCAGTGGTGCCAGTGCACTCTCTGGACTCACTGCACTGCATCCCCAGTGGTGCCAGTGCACTCTCTGGACTCACTGCAGTGCATCCCAAGTGGTGCCAATGCACTCTCTGGACTCACTGCAGTGCATCCCCAGTGGTGCCAGTACACTCACTGGACTCACTGCACTGCATCCCCAGTGGTGCCAGTGCAGTCTCTGCACTCACTGAAGTGCATCTCCAGTGGTGCCAGAGCACTCTCTGGACTCACTGCAGTGCATCCCAGTGGTGCCAGTGCACTCTCTGGACACTCTGCACTGCATCCCCATGGTGCCAGTGCACTCTCTGGACTCACTGCACTGCATCCCCAGTGGTGCCAGTGCACTCTCTGGACTCACTGCACTGCATCTCCAATGGTGCCAGTGCACTCTCTGGACTCACTGCACTGCATCCCCAGTGGTGCCAATGCACTCTCTGGACTCACTGCTGTGCATCCCCAGTGGTGCCAGTACACTCACTGGACTGACTGAAGTGCATTCCCAGTGGTGACATTGAAGTCTTTGGACTCACTGCACTCCATCCCCACTGGTGCCTTTGCACTCCCTGGACTCACTGCACTGCTCCAGCCGCGGCAGCCGCTCCAGCCGCGGTAGCCCTCCAGCCGTGGCAGCCGCTCCACTCGGTAGCGGCTGGAGCGGCTGCCGCGGCTGGAGCGGCTGGAGCGGCTGCCGCGGCTGGAGCGGCTGCCGCGGATGGAGAGGCTGGCGCGGCTGGAGGGGCTGGAGCGGCTGCCGCGGCTGGAGCGGCTGGAGCGGCTGCCGCGGCTGGAGCGTCTGCCTCGGCTGGAGGGGCTACCGCGGGGTTGACTCGGCTGGAGCGGATGCCGAGGCTGGAACGGCACTCTCTGGACTCACTGAAATGCATTCTCAGTGGTGCCAGTGCACTCTCTGGACTCACTGCTCTGCATCCCCAGTGGTGCTAGTGCACTCTCTGGACTCACTGCAGTGCATCCCCAGTGGTGCCATTGCACTCTCTGGACTCACTGCACCGCATTCCCACTGGTGCCAGTGCGCTCTCTGGACTCACTGCACTGCATCCCCAGTGGTGCCAGTGCGCTCTCAGGACTCACTGCAGGGCATCCCCAGTGGTGCCAGTGCACTCTCTGGACTCACTGCACTGCATCCCCAGTCCTGCCAGTGCACTCTCTTGACTCACTGCAGTGCATCCCCAGTGGTGCCAGTACACTCACTGGACTGACTGAAGTGCATCCCCAGTGGTGTCAGTGCACTCACTGGAGTCACTGCACTGCATCCCCAGTGGTGCAAGTGCACTCCCTGGACTCACTGCACTGCATTCCCAGTGGTGACAGTGAAGTCTTTGGACTCACTGCACTCCATCCCCACTGGTGCCTTTGCACTCCCTGGACTCACTGCACTGCTCCAGCCGCGGCAGCCGCTCCAGCCGCGGTAGCCCTCCAGCCGTGGCAGCCGCTCCACTCGGTAGCGGCTGGAGCGGCTGCCGCGGTTGGAGCGGCTGGAGCGGCTGCCGCGGCTGGAGCGGCTGCCGCGGATGGAGAGGCTGGCGAGGCTGGAGGGGCTGGAGCGGCTGCCGCGGCTGGAGCGGCTGGAGCGGCTGCCGCGGCTGGAGCGTCTGCCGCGGCTGGAGGGCCTACCGCGGGGTTGACTCGGCTGGAGCGGATACCGAGGCTGGAACGGCACTCTCTGGACTCACTGAAATGCATTCTCAGTGGTGCCAGTGCACTCTCTGGACTCACTGCTCTGCATCCCCAGTGGTGCTAGTGCACTCTGGACTCACTGCAGTGCATCCCCAGTGGTGCCAGTGCACTCTCTGGACTCACTGCACCGCATTCCCACTGGTGTCAGTGCACTCTGTGGACTCACTGCACTGCATCCCCAGTGGTGTCAGTGCACTCTCTGGACTCCCGGCACCGTATCCCCAGTGGTGCCAGTGCATTCGCTGGACTCACGGCACTGCATCCACAGTGGTGCCAGTGCACTCTCTGGACTCACTGAAGTGCATTCTCAGTGGAGCCAGTGCACTCTCTGGACTCACTGCACTGCATCCCCAGTGGTGCCAGTGCACTCTCTGGACTCACTGCAGTGCATCCCAAGTGGTGCCAATGCACTCTCTGGACTCACTGCAGTGCATCCCCAGTGGTGCCAGTACACTCACTGGACTCACTGCACTGCATCCCCAGTGGTGCCAGTGCAGTCTCTGCACTCACTGAAGTGCATCTCCAGTGGTGCCAGAGCACTCTCTGGACTCACTGCAGTGCATCCCAGTGGTGCCAGTGCACTCTCTGGACACTCTGCACTGCATCCCCACTGGTGCCAGTGCACTCTCTGGACTCACTGCACTGCATCCCCAGTGGTGCCAGTGCACTCTCTGGACTCACTGCACTGCATCTCCAATGGTGCCAGTGCACTCTCTGGACTCACTGCACTGCATCCCCAGTGGTGCCAGTGCACTCTCTGGACTCACTGCTGTGCATCCCCAGTGGTGCCAGTACACTCACTGGACTGACTGAAGTGCATTCCCAGTGGTGACATTGAAGTCTTTGGACTCACTGCACTCCATCCCCACTGGTGCCTTTGCACTCCCTGGACTCACTGCACTGCTCCAGCCGCGGCAGCCGCTCCAGCCGCGGTAGCCCTCCAGCCGTGGCAGCCGCTCCACTCGGTAGCGGCTGGAGCGGCTGCCGCGGCTGGAGCGGCTGGAGCGGCTGCCGCGGCTGGAGCGGCTGCCGCGGATGGAGAGGCTGGCGCGGCTGGAGGGGCTGGAGCGGCTGCCGCGGCTGGAGCGGCTGGAGCGGCTGCCGCGGCTGGAGCGTCTGCCGCGGCTGGAGGGGCTACCGCGGGGTTGACTCGGCTGGAGCGGATGCCGAGGCTGGAACGGCACTCTCTGGACTCACTGAAATGCATTCTCAGTGGTGCCAGTGCACTCTCTGGACTCACTGCTCTGCATCCCCAGTGGTGCTAGTGCACTCTCTGGACTCACTGCAGTGCATCCCCAGTGGTGCCATTGCACTCTCTGGACTCACTGCACCGCATTCCCACTGGTGCCAGTGCGCTCTCTGGACTCACTGCACTGCATCCCCAGTGGTGCCAGTGCGCTCTCAGGACTCACTGCAGGGCATCCCCAGTGGTGCCAGTGCACTCTCTGGACTCACTGCACTGCATCCCCAGTCCTGCCAGTGCACTCTCTTGACTCACTGCAGTGCATCCCCAGTGGTGCCAGTACACTCACTGGACTGACTGAAGTGCATCCCCAGTGGTGTCAGTGCACTCACTGGAGTCACTGCACTGCATCCCCAGTGGTGCAAGTGCACTCCCTGGACTCACTGCACTGCATTCCCAGTGGTGACAGTGAAGTCTTTGGACTCACTGCACTCCATCCCCACTGGTGCCTTTGCACTCCCTGGACTCACTGCACTGCTCCAGCCGCGGCAGCCGCTCCAGCCGCGGTAGCCCTCCAGCCGTGGCAGCCGCTCCACTCGGTAGCGGCTGGAGCGGCTGCCGCGGTTGGAGCGGCTGGAGCGTCTGCCGCGGCTGGAGCGGCTGCCGCGGATGGAGAGGCTGGCGAGGCTGGAGGGGCTGGAGCGGCTGCCGCGGCTGGAGCGGCTGGAGCGGCTGCCGCGGCTGGAGCGTCTGCCGCGGCTGGAGGGCCTACCGCGGGGTTGACTCGGCTGGAGCGGATACCGAGGCTGGAACGGCACTCTCTGGACTCACTGAAATGCATTCTCAGTGGTGCCAGTGCACTCTCTGGACTCACTGCTCTGCATCCCCAGTGGTGCTAGTGCACTCTGGACTCACTGCAGTGCATCCCCAGTGGTGCCAGTGCACTCTCTGGACTCACTGCACCGCATTCCCACTGGTGTCAGTGCACTCTGTGGACTCACTGCACTGCATCCCCAGTGGTGTCAGTGCACTCTCTGGACTCCCGGCACCGTATCCCCAGTGGTGCCAGTGCATTCGCTGGACTCACGGCACTGCATCCACAGTGGTGCCAGTGCACTCTCTGGACTCACTGAAGTGCATTCTCAGTGGAGCCAGTGCACTCTCTGGACTCACTGCACTGCATCCCCAGTGGTGCCAGTGCACTCTCTGGACTCACTGCAGTGCATCCCAAGTGGTGCCAATGCACTCTCTGGACTCACTGCAGTGCATCCCCAGTGGTGCCAGTACACTCACTGGACTCACTGCACTGCATCCCCAGTGGTGCCAGTGCAGTCTCTGCACTCACTGAAGTGCATCTCCAGTGGTGCCAGAGCACTCTCTGGACTCACTGCAGTGCATCACCTGTGGTGCCAGTGCACTCTCTGGACACTCTGCACTGCATCCCCACTGGTGCCAGTGCACTCTCTGGACTCACTGCACTGCATCCCCAGTGGTGCCATTGCACTCTCTGGACTCACTGCACTGCATCTCCAATGGTGCCAGTGCACTCTCTGGACTCACTGCACTGCATCCCCAGTGGTGCCAATGCACTCTCTGGACTCACTGCTGTGCATCCCCAGTGGTGCCAGTACACTCACTGGACTGACTGAAGTGCATTCCCAGTGGTGACATTGAAGTCTTTGGACTCACTGCACTCCATCCCCACTGGTGCCTTTGCACTCCCTGGACTCACTGCACTGCTCCAGCCGCGGCAGCCGCTCCAGCCGCGGTAGCCCTCCAGCCGTGGCAGCCGCTCCACTCGGTAGCGGCTGGAGCGGCTGCCGCGGCTGGAGCGGCTGCCGCGGCTGGAGCGGCTGCCGCGGATGGAGAGGCTGGCGCGGCTGGAGGGGCTGGAGCGGCTGCCGCGGCTGGAGCGGCTGGAGCGGCTGCCGCGGCTGGAGCGTCTGCCGCGGCTGGAGGGGCTACCGCGGGGTTGACTCGGCTGGAGCGGATGCCGAGGCTGGAACGGCACTCTCTGGACTCACTGAAATGCATTCTCAGTGGTGCCAGTGCACTCTCTGGACTCACTGCTCTGCATCCCCAGTGGTGCTAGTGCACTCTCTGGACTCACTGCAGTGCATCCCCAGTGGTGCCATTGCACTCTCTGGACTCACTGCACCGCATTCCCACTGGTGCCAGTGCGCTCTCTGGACTCACTGCACTGCATCCCCAGTGGTGCCAGTGCGCTCTCAGGACTCACTGCAGGGCATCCCCAGTGGTGCCAGTGCACTCTCTGGACTCACTGCACTGCATCCCCAGTCCTGCCAGTGCACTCTCTTGACTCACTGCAGTGCATCCCCAGTGGTGCCAGTACACTCACTGGACTGACTGAAGTGCATCCCCAGTGGTGCCAGTGCACTCTCTGGACTCACAGCACTGCATGCCCAGTGGTGCCAGTGCACTCTCTGGACTCACTGCATTGCATCCTCAGTGGTGCCAGTGCACTCTCTGGACTCACTGCACTGCATCCCCAGTCCTGCCAGTGCACTCTCTGGACTCACTGCACTGCATCCCCAATGGTGCCAGTGCACTCTCTGGACTCACTGCACTGCTCCAGCCGCGGCAGCCTCTCCAGGCGCACCAGCCGCGGCATCCGCTCCAGCCTCGGCATCCGCTCCAGCCGCGTTAACCGCTCCAGCCGCGGTAGCTCCTCCAGCCGCGCCAGCCGCTCCAGCCGCGGCAGCCGCTCCAGCCGCTCCAGCCGCGGCATCCGCTCCAGCCGCTCCAGCCGCGGCAGCCGCTCCAACCGCGGCAGCCGCTCCAGTCGCGGCAGCCGCTCCAGCCGCTCCAGCCGCGGCAGCCGCTCCAGCCGCTACCGAGTGGAGCGGCTGCCACGGCTGGAGGGCTACCGCGGCTGGAGCGGCTGCCGCGGCTGGAGAGGCTGGCGCGGCTGGAGGGGCTGGAGCGGCTGCCGCGGCTGGAGCGGCTGGAGCGGCTGCCGCGGCTGGAGCGTCTGCCGCGGCTGGAGGGGCTACCGCGGGGTTGACTCGGCTGGAGCGGATGCCGAGGCTGGAACGGCACTCTCTGGACTCACTGAAATGCATTCTCAGTGGTGCCAGTGCACTCTCTGGACTCACTGCAGTGCATCCCCAGTGGTGCCAGTGCACTCTCTGGACTCACTGCACTGCATCCCCAGTCCTGCCAGTGCACTCTCTTGACTCACTGCAGTGCATCCCCAGTGGTGCCAGTACACTCACTGGACTGACTGAAGTGCATCCCCAGTGGTGTCAGTGCACTCACTGGAGTCACTGCACTGCATCCCCAGTGGTGCAAGTGCACTCCCTGGACTCACTGCACTGCATTCCCAGTGGTGACAGTGAAGTCTTTGGACTCACTGCACTCCATCCCCACTGGTGCCTTTGCACTCCCTGGACTCACTGCACTGCTCCAGCCGCGGCAGCCGCTCCAGCCGCGGTAGCCCTCCAGCCGTGGCAGCCGCTCCACTCGGTAGCGGCTGGAGCGGCTGCCGCGGTTGGAGCGGCTGGAGCGGCTGCCGCGGCTGGAGCGGCTGCCGCGGATGGAGAGGCTGGCGAGGCTGGAGGGGCTGGAGCGGCTGCCGCGGCTGGAGCGGCTGGAGCGGCTGCCGCGGCTGGAGCGTCTGCCGCGGCTGGAGGGCCTACCGCGGGGTTGACTCGGCTGGAGCGGATACCGAGGCTGGAACGGCACTCTCTGGACTCACTGAAATGCATTCTCAGTGGTGCCAGTGCACTCTCTGGACTCACTGCTCTGCATCCCCAGTGGTGCTAGTGCACTCTGGACTCACTGCAGTGCATCCCCAGTGGTGCCAGTGCACTCTCTGGACTCACTGCACCGCATTCCCACTGGTGTCAGTGCACTCTGTGGACTCACTGCACTGCATCCCCAGTGGTGTCAGTGCACTCTCTGGACTCCCGGCACCGTATCCCCAGTGGTGCCAGTGCATTCGCTGGACTCACGGCACTGCATCCACAGTGGTGCCAGTGCACTCTCTGGACTCACTGAAGTGCATCCCCAGTGGTGCCAGTGCACTCTCTGGACTCACTGCACTGCATCCCCAGTGGTGCCAGTGCACTCTCTGGACTCACTGCAGTGCATCCCCAGTGGTGCCACTGCACTCTCTGGACTCACTGCAGTGCATCCCCAGTGGTGCCAGTACACTCACTGGACTGACTGAAGTGCATTCCCAGTGGTGACATTGAAGTCTTTGGACTCACTGCACTCCATCCCCACTGGTGCCTTTGCACTCCCTGGACTCACTGCACTGCTCCAGCCGCGGCAGCCGCTCCAGCCGCGGTAGCCCTCCAGCCGTGGCAGCCGCTCCACTCGGTAGCGGCTGGAGCGGCTGCCGCGGCTGGAGCGGCTGGAGCGGCTGCCGCGGCTGGAGCGGCTGCCGCGGATGGAGAGGCTGGCGCGGCTGGAGGGGCTGGAGCGGCTGCCGCGGCTGGAGCGGCTGGAGCGGCTGCCGCGGCTGGAGCGTCTGCCTCGGCTGGAGGGGCTACCGCGGGGTTGACTCGGCTGGAGCGGATGCCGAGGCTGGAACGGCACTCTCTGGACTCACTGAAATGCATTCTCAGTGGTGCCAGTGCACTCTCTGGACTCACTGCTCTGCATCCCCAGTGGTGCTAGTGCACTCTCTGGACTCACTGCAGTGCATCCCCAGTGGTGCCATTGCACTCTCTGGACTCACTGCACCGCATTCCCACTGGTGCCAGTGCGCTCTCTGGACTCACTGCACTGCATCCCCAGTGGTGCCAGTGCGCTCTCAGGACTCACTGCAGGGCATCCCCAGTGGTGCCAGTGCACTCTCTGGACTCACTGCACTGCATCCCCAGTCCTGCCAGTGCACTCTCTTGACTCACTGCAGTGCATCCCCAGTGGTGCCAGTACACTCACTGGACTGACTGAAGTGCATCCCCAGTGGTGTCAGTGCACTCACTGGAGTCACTGCACTGCATCCCCAGTGGTGCAAGTGCACTCCCTGGACTCACTGCACTGCATTCCCAGTGGTGACAGTGAAGTCTTTGGACTCACTGCACTCCATCCCCACTGGTGCCTTTGCACTCCCTGGACTCACTGCACTGCTCCAGCCGCGGCAGCCGCTCCAGCCGCGGTAGCCCTCCAGCCGTGGCAGCCGCTCCACTCGGTAGCGGCTGGAGCGGCTGCCGCGGTTGGAGCGGCTGGAGCGGCTGCCGCGGCTGGAGCGGCTGCCGCGGTTGGAGAGGCTGGCGAGGCTGGAGGGGCTGGAGCGGCTGCCGCGGCTGGAGCGGCTGGAGCGGCTGCCGCGGCTGGAGCGTCTGCCGCGGCTGGAGGGCCTACCGCGGGGTTGACTCGGCTGGAGCGGATACCGAGGCTGGAACGGCACTCTCTGGACTCACTGAAATGCATTCTCAGTGGTGCCAGTGCACTCTCTGGACTCACTGCTCTGCATCCCCAGTGGTGCTAGTGCACTCTGGACTCACTGCAGTGCATCCCCAGTGGTGCCAGTGCACTCTCTGGACTCACTGCACCGCATTCCCACTGGTGTCAGTGCACTCTGTGGACTCACTGCACTGCATCCCCAGTGGTGTCAGTGCACTCTCTGGACTCCCGGCACCGTATCCCCAGTGGTGCCAGTGCATTCGCTGGACTCACGGCACTGCATCCACAGTGGTGCCAGTGCACTCTCTGGACTCACTGAAGTGCATTCTCAGTGGAGCCAGTGCACTCTCTGGACTCACTGCACTGCATCCCCAGTGGTGCCAGTGCACTCTCTGGACTCACTGCAGTGCATCCCAAGTGGTGCCAATGCACTCTCTGGACTCACTGCAGTGCATCCCCAGTGGTGCCAGTACACTCACTGGACTCACTGCACTGCATCCCCAGTGGTGCCAGTGCAGTCTCTGCACTCACTGAAGTGCATCTCCAGTGGTGCCAGAGCACTCTCTGGACTCACTGCAGTGCATCACCTGTGGTGCCAGTGCACTCTCTGGACACTCTGCACTGCATCCCCACTGGTGCCAGTGCACTCTCTGGACTCACTGCACTGCATCCCCAGTGGTGCCAGTGCACTCTCTGGACTCACTGCACTGCATCTCCAATGGTGCCAGTGCACTCTCTGGACTCACTGCACTGCATCCCCAGTGGTGCCAATGCACTCTCTGGACTCACTGCTGTGCATCCCCAGTGGTGCCAGTACACTCACTGGACTGACTGAAGTGCATTCCCAGTGGTGACATTGAAGTCTTTGGACTCACTGCACTCCATCCCCACTGGTGCCTTTGCACTCCCTGGACTCACTGCACTGCTCCAGCCGCGGCAGCCGCTCCAGCCGCGGTAGCCCTCCAGCCGTGGCAGCCGCTCCACTCGGTAGCGGCTGGAGCGGCTGCCGCGGCTGGAGCGGCTGCCGCGGCTGGAGCGGCTGCCGCGGATGGAGAGGCTGGCGCGGCTGGAGGGGCTGGAGCGGCTGCCGCGGCTGGAGCGGCTGGAGCGGCTGCCGCGGCTGGAGCGTCTGCCGCGGCTGGAGGGGCTACCGCGGGGTTGACTCGGCTGGAGCGGATGCCGAGGCTGGAACGGCACTCTCTGGACTCACTGAAATGCATTCTCAGTGGTGCCAGTGCACTCTCTGGACTCACTGCTCTGCATCCCCAGTGGTGCTAGTGCACTCTCTGGACTCACTGCAGTGCATCCCCAGTGGTGCCATTGCACTCTCTGGACTCACTGCACCGCATTCCCACTGGTGCCAGTGCGCTCTCTGGACTCACTGCACTGCATCCCCAGTGGTGCCAGTGCGCTCTCAGGACTCACTGCAGGGCATCCCCAGTGGTGCCAGTGCACTCTCTGGACTCACTGCACTGCATCCCCAGTCCTGCCAGTGCACTCTCTTGACTCACTGCAGTGCATCCCCAGTGGTGCCAGTACACTCACTGGACTGACTGAAGTGCATCCCCAGTGGTGCCAGTGCACTCTCTGGACTCACAGCACTGCATGCCCAGTGGTGCCAGTGCACTCTCTGGACTCACTGCATTGCATCCTCAGTGGTGCCAGTGCACTCTCTGGACTCACTGCACTGCATCCCCAGTCCTGCCAGTGCACTCTCTGGACTCACTGCACTGCATCCCCAATGGTGCCAGTGCACTCTCTGGACTCACTGCACTGCTCCAGCCGCGGCAGCCTCTCCAGGCGCACCAGCCGCGGCATCCGCTCCAGCCTCGGCATCCGCTCCAGCCGCGTTAACCGCTCCAGCCGCGGTAGCTCCTCCAGCCGCGCCAGCCGCTCCAGCCGCGGCAGCCGCTCCAGCCGCTCCAGCCGCGGCATCCGCTCCAGCCGCTCCAGCCGCGGCAGCCGCTCCAACCGCGGCAGCCGCTCCAGTCGCGGCAGCCGCTCCAGCCGCTCCAGCCGCGGCAGCCGCTCCAGCCGCTACCGAGTGGAGCGGCTGCCACGGCTGGAGGGCTACCGCGGCTGGAGCGGCTGCCGCGGCTGGAGAGGCTGGCGCGGCTGGAGGGGCTGGAGCGGCTGCCGCGGCTGGAGCGGCTGGAGCGGCTGCCGCGGCTGGAGCGTCTGCCGCGGCTGGAGGGGCTACCGCGGGGTTGACTCGGCTGGAGCGGATGCCGAGGCTGGAACGGCACTCTCTGGACTCACTGAAATGCATTCTCAGTGGTGCCAGTGCACTCTCAGGACTCACTGCAGGGCATCCCCAGTGGTGCCAGTGCACTCTCTGGACTCACTGCACTGCATCCCCAGTCCTGCCAGTGCACTCTCTTGACTCACTGCAGTGCATCCCCAGTGGTGCCAGTACACTCACTGGACTGACTGAAGTGCATCCCCAGTGGTGTCAGTGCACTCACTGGAGTCACTGCACTGCATCCCCAGTGGTGCAAGTGCACTCCCTGGACTCACTGCACTGCATTCCCAGTGGTGACAGTGAAGTCTTTGGACTCACTGCACTCCATCCCCACTGGTGCCTTTGCACTCCCTGGACTCACTGCACTGCTCCAGCCGCGGCAGCCGCTCCAGCCGCGGTAGCCCTCCAGCCGTGGCAGCCGCTCCACTCGGTAGCGGCTGGAGCGGCTGCCGCGGTTGGAGCGGCTGGAGCGGCTGCCGCGGCTGGAGCGGCTGCCGCGGATGGAGAGGCTGGCGAGGCTGGAGGGGCTGGAGCGGCTGCCGCGGCTGGAGCGGCTGGAGCGGCTGCCGCGGCTGGAGCGTCTGCCGCGGCTGGAGGGCCTACCGCGGGGTTGACTCGGCTGGAGCGGATGCCGAGGCTGGAACGGCACTCTCTGGACTCACTGAAATGCATTCTCAGTGGTGCCAGTGCACTCTCTGGACTCACTGCTCTGCATCCCCAGTGGTGCTAGTGCACTCTGGACTCACTGCAGTGCATCCCCAGTGGTGCCAGTGCACTCTCTGGACTCACTGCACCGCATTCCCACTGGTGTCAGTGCACTCTGTGGACTCACTGCACTGCATCCCCAGTGGTGTCAGTGCACTCTCTGGACTCCCGGCACCGTATCCCCAGTGGTGCCAGTGCATTCGCTGGACTCACGGCACTGCATCCACAGTGGTGCCAGTGCACTCTCTGGACTCACTGAAGTGCATTCTCAGTGGAGCCAGTGCACTCTCTGGACTCACTGCACTGCATCCCCAGTGGTGCCAGTGCACTCTCTGGACTCACTGCAGTGCATCCCAAGTGGTGCCAATGCACTCTCTGGACTCACTGCAGTGCATCCCCAGTGGTGCCAGTACACTCACTGGACTCACTGCACTGCATCCCCAGTGGTGCCAGTGCAGTCTCTGCACTCACTGAAGTGCATCTCCAGTGGTGCCAGAGCACTCTCTGGACTCACTGCAGTGCATCACCTGTGGTGCCAGTGCACTCTCTGGACACTCTGCACTGCATCCCCACTGGTGCCAGTGCACTCTCTGGACTCACTGCACTGCATCCCCAGTGGTGCCAGTGCACTCTCTGGACTCACTGCACTGCATCTCCAATGGTGCCAGTGCACTCTCTGGACTCACTGCACTGCATCCCCAGTGGTGCCAATGCACTCTCTGGACTCACTGCTGTGCATCCCCAGTGGTGCCAGTACACTCACTGGACTGACTGAAGTGCATTCCCAGTGGTGACATTGAAGTCTTTGGACTCACTGCACTCCATCCCCACTGGTGCCTTTGCACTCCCTGGACTCACTGCACTGCTCCAGCCGCGGCAGCCGCTCCAGCCGCGGTAGCCCTCCAGCCGTGGCAGCCGCTCCACTCGGTAGCGGCTGGAGCGGCTGCCGCGGCTGGAGCGGCTGCCGCGGCTGGAGCGGCTGCCGCGGATGGAGAGGCTGGCGAGGCTGGAGGGGCTGGAGCGGCTGCCGCGGCTGGAGCGGCTGGAGCGGCTGCCGCGGCTGGAGCGTCTGCCGCGGCTGGAGGGGCTACCGCGGGGTTGACTCGGCTGGAGCGGATGCCGAGGCTGGAACGGCACTCTCTGGACTCACTGAAATGCATTCTCAGTGGTGCCAGTGCACTCTCTGGACTCACTGCTCTGCATCCCCAGTGGTGCTAGTGCACTCTCTGGACTCACTGCAGTGCATCCCCAGTGGTGCCATTGCACTCTCTGGACTCACTGCACCGCATTCCCACTGGTGCCAGTGCGCTCTCTGGACTCACTGCACTGCATCCCCAGTGGTGCCAGTGCGCTCTCAGGACTCACTGCAGGGCATCCCCAGTGGTGCCAGTGCACTCTCTGGACTCACTGCACTGCATCCCCAGTCCTGCCAGTGCACTCTCTTGACTCACTGCAGTGCATCCCCAGTGGTGCCAGTACACTCACTGGACTGACTGAAGTGCATCCCCAGTGGTGCCAGTGCACTCTCTGGACTCACAGCACTGCATGCCCAGTGGTGCCAGTGCACTCTCTGGACTCACTGCATTGCATCCTCAGTGGTGCCAGTGCACTCTCTGGACTCACTGCACTGCATCCCCAGTCCTGCCAGTGCACTCTCTGGACTCACTGCACTGCATCCCCAATGGTGCCAGTGCACTCTCTGGACTCACTGCACTGCTCCAGCCGCGGCAGCCTCTCCAGGCGCACCAGCCGCGGCATCCGCTCCAGCCTCGGCATCCGCTCCAGCCGCGTTAACCGCTCCAGCCGCGGTAGCTCCTCCAGCCGCGCCAGCCGCTCCAGCCGCGGCAGCCGCTCCAGCCGCTCCAGCCGCGGCATCCGCTCCAGCCGCTCCAGCCGCGGCAGCCGCTCCAACCGCGGCAGCCGCTCCAGTCGCGGCAGCCGCTCCAGCCGCTCCAGCCGCGGCAGCCGCTCCAGCCGCTACCGAGTGGAGCGGCTGCCACGGCTGGAGGGCTACCGCGGCTGGAGCGGCTGCCGCGGCTGGAGAGGCTGGCGCGGCTGGAGGGGCTGGAGCGGCTGCCGCGGCTGGAGCGGCTGGAGCGGCTGCCGCGGCTGGAGCGTCTGCCGCGGCTGGAGGGGCTACCGCGGGGTTGACTCGGCTGGAGCGGATGCCGAGGCTGGAACGGCACTCTCTGGACTCACTGAAATGCATTCTCAGTGGTGCCAGTGCACTCTCTGGACTCACTGCAGTGCATCCCCAGTGGTGCCAGTGCACTCTCTGGACTCACTGCACTGCATCCCCAGTCCTGCCAGTGCACTCTCTTGACTCACTGCAGTGCATCCCCAGTGGTGCCAGTACACTCACTGGACTGACTGAAGTGCATCCCCAGTGGTGTCAGTGCACTCACTGGAGTCACTGCACTGCATCCCCAGTGGTGCAAGTGCACTCCCTGGACTCACTGCACTGCATTCCCAGTGGTGACAGTGAAGTCTTTGGACTCACTGCACTCCATCCCCACTGGTGCCTTTGCACTCCCTGGACTCACTGCACTGCTCCAGCCGCGGCAGCCGCTCCAGCCGCGGTAGCCCTCCAGCCGTGGCAGCCGCTCCACTCGGTAGCGGCTGGAGCGGCTGCCGCGGTTGGAGCGGCTGGAGCGGCTGCCGCGGCTGGAGCGGCTGCCGCGGATGGAGAGGCTGGCGAGGCTGGAGGGGCTGGAGCGGCTGCCGCGGCTGGAGCGGCTGGAGCGGCTGCCGCGGCTGGAGCGTCTGCCGCGGCTGGAGGGCCTACCGCGGGGTTGACTCGGCTGGAGCGGATACCGAGGCTGGAACGGCACTCTCTGGACTCACTGAAATGCATTCTCAGTGGTGCCAGTGCACTCTCTGGACTCACTGCTCTGCATCCCCAGTGGTGCTAGTGCACTCTGGACTCACTGCAGTGCATCCCCAGTGGTGCCAGTGCACTCTCTGGACTCACTGCACCGCATTCCCACTGGTGTCAGTGCACTCTGTGGACTCACTGCACTGCATCCCCAGTGGTGTCAGTGCACTCTCTGGACTCCCGGCACCGTATCCCCAGTGGTGCCAGTGCATTCGCTGGACTCACGGCACTGCATCCACAGTGGTGCCAGTGCACTCTCTGGACTCACTGAAGTGCATTCTCAGTGGAGCCAGTGCACTCTCTGGACTCACTGCACTGCATCCCCAGTGGTGCCAGTGCACTCTCTGGACTCACTGCAGTGCATCCCAAGTGGTGCCAATGCACTCTCTGGACTCACTGCAGTGCATCCCCAGTGGTGCCAGTGCAGTCTCTGCACTCACTGAAGTGCATCTCCAGTGGTGCCAGAGCACTCTCTGGACTCACTGCAGTGCATCCCAGTGGTGCCAGTGCACTCTCTGGACTCACTGCACTGCATCCCCAGTGGTGCCAGTGCACTCTCTGGACTCACTGCACTGCATCTCCAATGGTGCCAGTGCACTCTCTGGACTCACTGCACTGCATCCCCAGTGGTGCCAATGCACTCTCTGGACTCACTGCTGTGCATCCCCAGTGGTGCCAGTACACTCACTGGACTGACTGAAGTGCATTCCCAGTGGTGACATTGAAGTCTTTGGACTCACTGCACTCCATCCCCACTGGTGCCTTTGCACTCCCTGGACTCACTGCACTGCTCCAGCCGCGGCAGCCGCTCCAGCCGCGGTAGCCCTCCAGCCGTGGCAGCCGCTCCACTCGGTAGCGGCTGGAGCGGCTGCCGCGGCTGGAGCGGCTGGAGCGGCTGCCGCGGCTGGAGCGGCTGCCGCGGATGGAGAGGCTGGCGCGGCTGGAGGGGCTGGAGCGGCTGCCGCGGCTGGAGCGGCTGGAGCGGCTGCCGCGGCTGGAGCGTCTGCCGCGGCTGGAGGGGCTACCGCGGGGTTGACTCGGCTGGAGCGGATGCCGAGGCTGGAACGGCACTCTCTGGACTCACTGAAATGCATTCTCAGTGGTGCCAGTGCACTCTCTGGACTCACTGCAGTGCATCCCCAGTGGTGCCATTGCACTCTCTGGACTCACTGCACCGCATTCCCACTGGTGCCAGTGCGCTCTCTGGACTCACTGCACTGCATCCCCAGTGGTGCCAGTGCGCTCTCAGGACTCACTGCAGGGCATCCCCAGTGGTGCCAGTGCACTCTCTGGACTCACTGCACTGCATCCCCAGTCCTGCCAGTGCACTCTCTTGACTCACTGCAGTGCATCCCCAGTGGTGCCAGTACACTCACTGGACTGACTGAAGTGCATCCCCAGTGGTGTCAGTGCACTCACTGGAGTCACTGCACTGCATCCCCAGTGGTGCAAGTGCACTCCCTGGACTCACTGCACTGCATTCCCAGTGGTGACAGTGAAGTCTTTGGACTCACTGCACTCCATCCCCACTGGTGCCTTTGCACTCCCTGGACTCACTGCACTGCTCCAGCCGCGGCAGCCGCTCCAGCCGCGGTAGCCCTCCAGCCGTGGCAGCCGCTCCACTCGGTAGCGGCTGGAGCGGCTGCCGCGGTTGGAGCGGCTGGAGCGGCTGCCGCGGCTGGAGCGGCTGCCGCGGATGGAGAGGCTGGCGAGGCTGGAGGGGCTGGAGCGGCTGCCGCGGCTGGAGCGGCTGGAGCGGCTGCCGCGGCTGGAGCGTCTGCCGCGGCTGGAGGGCCTACCGCGGGGTTGACTCGGCTGGAGCGGATACCGAGGCTGGAACGGCACTCTCTGGACTCACTGAAATGCATTCTCAGTGGTGCCAGTGCACTCTCTGGACTCACTGCTCTGCATCCCCAGTGGTGCTAGTGCACTCTGGACTCACTGCAGTGCATCCCCAGTGGTGCCAGTGCACTCTCTGGACTCACTGCACCGCATTCCCACTGGTGTCAGTGCACTCTGTGGACTCACTGCACTGCATCCCCAGTGGTGTCAGTGCACTCTCTGGACTCCCGGCACCGTATCCCCAGTGGTGCCAGTGCATTCGCTGGACTCACGGCACTGCATCCACAGTGGTGCCAGTGCACTCTCTGGACTCACTGAAGTGCATTCTCAGTGGAGCCAGTGCACTCTCTGGACTCACTGCACTGCATCCCCAGTGGTGCCAGTGCACTCTCTGGACTCACTGCAGTGCATCCCAAGTGGTGCCAATGCACTCTCTGGACTCACTGCAGTGCATCCCCAGTGGTGCCAGTACACTCACTGGACTCACTGCACTGCATCCCCAGTGGTGCCAGTGCAGTCTCTGCACTCACTGAAGTGCATCTCCAGTGGTGCCAGAGCACTCTCTGGACTCACTGCAGTGCATCCCAGTGGTGCCAGTGCACTCTCTGGACACTCTGCACTGCATCCCCACTGGTGCCAGTGCACTCTCTGGACTCACTGCACTGCATCCCCAGTGGTGCCAGTGCACTCTCTGGACTCACTGCACTGCATCTCCAATGGTGCCAGTGCACTCTCTGGACTCACTGCACTGCATCCCCAGTGGTGCCAATGCACTCTCTGGACTCACTGCTGTGCATCCCCAGTGGTGCCAGTACACTCACTGGACTGACTGAAGTGCATTCCCAGTGGTGACATTGAAGTCTTTGGACTCACTGCACTCCATCCCCACTGGTGCCTTTGCACTCCCTGGACTCACTGCACTGCTCCAGCCGCGGCAGCCGCTCCAGCCGCGGTAGCCCTCCAGCCGTGGCAGCCGCTCCACTCGGTAGCGGCTGGAGCGGCTGCCGCGGCTGGAGCGGCTGGAGCGGCTGCCGCGGCTGGAGCGGCTGCCGCGGATGGAGAGGCTGGCGCGGCTGGAGGGGCTGGAGCGGCTGCCGCGGCTGGAGCGGCTGGAGCGGCTGCCGCGGCTGGAGCGTCTGCCGCGGCTGGAGGGGCTACCGCGGGGTTGACTCGGCTGGAGCGGATGCCGAGGCTGGAACGGCACTCTCTGGACTCACTGAAATGCATTCTCAGTGGTGCCAGTGCACTCTCTGGACTCACTGCTCTGCATCCCCAGTGGTGCTAGTGCACTCTCTGGACTCACTGCAGTGCATCCCCAGTGGTGCCATTGCACTCTCTGGACTCACTGCACCGCATTCCCACTGGTGCCAGTGCGCTCTCTGGACTCACTGCACTGCATCCCCAGTGGTGCCAGTGCGCTCTCAGGACTCACTGCAGGGCATCCCCAGTGGTGCCAGTGCACTCTCTGGACTCACTGCACTGCATCCCCAGTCCTGCCAGTGCACTCTCTTGACTCACTGCAGTGCATCCCCAGTGGTGCCAGTACACTCACTGGACTGACTGAAGTGCATCCCCAGTGGTGTCAGTGCACTCACTGGAGTCACTGCACTGCATCCCCAGTGGTGCAAGTGCACTCCCTGGACTCACTGCACTGCATTCCCAGTGGTGACAGTGAAGTCTTTGGACTCACTGCACTCCATCCCCACTGGTGCCTTTGCACTCCCTGGACTCACTGCACTGCTCCAGCCGCGGCAGCCGCTCCAGCCGCGGTAGCCCTCCAGCCGTGGCAGCCGCTCCACTCGGTAGCGGCTGGAGCGGCTGCCGCGGTTGGAGCGGCTGGAGCGGCTGCCGCGGCTGGAGCGGCTGCCGCGGATGGAGAGGCTGGCGAGGCTGGAGGGGCTGGAGCGGCTGCCGCGGCTGGAGCGGCTGGAGCGGCTGCCGCGGCTGGAGCGTCTGCCGCGGCTGGAGGGCCTACCGCGGGGTTGACTCGGCTGGAGCGGATACCGAGGCTGGAACGGCACTCTCTGGACTCACTGAAATGCATTCTCAGTGGTGCCAGTGCACTCTCTGGACTCACTGCTCTGCATCCCCAGTGGTGCTAGTGCACTCTGGACTCACTGCAGTGCATCCCCAGTGGTGCCAGTGCACTCTCTGGACTCACTGCACCGCATTCCCACTGGTGTCAGTGCACTCTGTGGACTCACTGCACTGCATCCCCAGTGGTGTCAGTGCACTCTCTGGACTCCCGGCACCGTATCCCCAGTGGTGCCAGTGCATTCGCTGGACTCACGGCACTGCATCCACAGTGGTGCCAGTGCACTCTCTGGACTCACTGAAGTGCATTCTCAGTGGAGCCAGTGCACTCTCTGGACTCACTGCACTGCATCCCCAGTGGTGCCAGTGCACTCTCTGGACTCACTGCAGTGCATCCCAAGTGGTGCCAATGCACTCTCTGGACTCACTGCAGTGCATCCCCAGTGGTGCCAGTACACTCACTGGACTCACTGCACTGCATCCCCAGTGGTGCCAGTGCAGTCTCTGCACTCACTGAAGTGCATCTCCAGTGGTGCCAGAGCACTCTCTGGACTCACTGCAGTGCATCACCTGTGGTGCCAGTGCACTCTCTGGACACTCTGCACTGCATCCCCACTGGTGCCAGTGCACTCTCTGGACTCACTGCACTGCATCCCCAGTGTTGCCAGTGCACTCTCTGGACTCACTGCACTGCATCTCCAATGGTGCCAGTGCACTCTCTGGACTCACTGCACTGCATCCCCAGTGGTGCCAATGCACTCTCTGGACTCACTGCTGTGCATCCCCAGTGGTGCCAGTACACTCACTGGACTGACTGAAGTGCATTCCCAGTGGTGACATTGAAGTCTTTGGACTCACTGCACTCCATCCCCACTGGTGCCTTTGCACTCCCTGGACTCACTGCACTGCTCCAGCCGCGGCAGCCGCTCCAGCCGCGGTAGCCCTCCAGCCGTGGCAGCCGCTCCACTCGTTAGCGGCTGGAGCGGCTGCCGCGGCTGGAGCGGCTGCCGCGGCTGGAGCGGCTGCCGCGGATGGAGAGGCTGGCGCGGCTGGAGGGGCTGGAGCGGCTGCCGCGGCTGGAGCGGCTGGAGCGGCTGCCGCGGCTGGAGCGTCTGCCGCGGCTGGAGGGGCTACCGCGGGGTTGACTCGGCTGGAGCGGATGCCGAGGCTGGAACGGCACTCTCTGGACTCACTGAAATGCATTCTCAGTGGTGCCAGTGCACTCTCTGGACTCACTGCTCTGCATCCCCAGTGGTGCTAGTGCACTCTCTGGACTCACTGCAGTGCATCCCCAGTGGTGCCATTGCACTCTCTGGACTCACTGCACCGCATTCCCACTGGTGCCAGTGCTCTCTCTGGACTCACTGCACTGCATCCCCAGTGGTGCCAGTGCGCTCTCAGGACTCACTGCAGGGCATCCCCAGTGGTGCCAGTGCACTCTCTGGACTCACTGCACTGCATCCCCAGTCCTGCCAGTGCACTCTCTTGACTCACTGCAGTGCATCCCCAGTGGTGCCAGTACACTCACTGGACTGACTGAAGTGCATCCCCAGTGGTGCCAGTGCACTCTCTGGACTCACAGCACTGCATGCCCAGTGGTGCCAGTGCACTCTCTGGACTCACTGCATTGCATCCTCAGTGGTGCCAGTGCACTCTCTGGACTCACTGCACTGCATCCCCAGTCCTGCCAGTGCACTCTCTGGACTCACTGCACTGCATCCCCAATGGTGCCAGTGCACTCTCTGGACTCACTGCACTGCTCCAGCCGCGGCAGCCTCTCCAGGCGCACCAGCCGCGGCATCCGCTCCAGCCTCGGCATCCGCTCCAGCCGCGTTAACCGCTCCAGCCGCGGTAGCTCCTCCAGCCGCGCCAGCCGCTCCAGCCGCGGCAGCCGCTCCAGCCGCTCCAGCCGCGGCATCCGCTCCAGCCGCTCCAGCCGCGGCAGCCGCTCCAACCGCGGCAGCCGCTCCAGTCGCGGCAGCCGCTCCAGCCGCTCCAGCCGCGGCAGCCGCTCCAGCCGCTACCGAGTGGAGCGGCTGCCACGGCTGGAGGGCTACCGCGGCTGGAGCGGCTGCCGCGGCTGGAGAGGCTGGCGCGGCTGGAGGGGCTGGAGCGGCTGCCGCGGCTGGAGCGGCTGGAGCGGCTGCCGCGGCTGGAGCGTCTGCCGCGGCTGGAGGGGCTACCGCGGGGTTGACTCGGCTGGAGCGGATGCCGAGGCTGGAACGGCACTCTCTGGACTCACTGAAATGCATTCTCAGTGGTGCCAGTGCACTCTCTGGACTCACTGCTCTGCATCCCCAGTGGTGCTAGTGCACTCTCTGGACTCACTGCAGTGCATCCCCAGTGGTGCCATTGCACTCTCTGGACTCACTGCACCGCATTCCCACTGGTGCCAGTGCGCTCTCTGGACTCACTGCACTGCATCCCCAGTGGTGCCAGTGCGCTCTCAGGACTCACTGCAGGGCATCCCCAGTGGTGCCAGTGCACTCTCTGGACTCACTGCACTGCATCCCCAGTCCTGCCAGTGCACTCTCTTGACTCACTGCAGTGCATCCCCAGTGGTGCCAGTACACTCACTGGACTGACTGAAGTGCATCCCCAGTGGTGTCAGTGCACTCACTGGAGTCACTGCACTGCATCCCCAGTGGTGCAAGTGCACTCCCTGGACTCACTGCACTGCATTCCCAGTGGTGACAGTGAAGTCTTTGGACTCACTGCACTCCATCCCCACTGGTGCCTTTGCACTCCCTGGACTCACTGCACTGCTCCAGCCGCGGCAGCCGCTCCAGCCGCGGTAGCCCTCCAGCCGTGGCAGCCGCTCCACTCGGTAGCGGCTGGAGCGGCTGCCGCGGTTGGAGCGGCTGGAGCGGCTGCCGCGGCTGGAGCGGCTGCCGCGGATGGAGAGGCTGGCGCGGATGGAGAGGCTGGCGAGGCTGGAGGGGCTGGAGCGGCTGCCGCGGCTGGAGCGGCTGGAGCGGCTGCCGCGGCTGGAGCGTCTGCCGCGGCTGGAGGGCCTACCGCGGGGTTGACTCGGCTGGAGCGGATACCGAGGCTGGAACGGCACTCTCTGGACTCACTGAAATGCATTCTCAGTGGTGCCAGTGCACTCTCTGGACTCACTGCTCTGCATCCCCAGTGGTGCTAGTGCACTCTGGACTCACTGCAGTGCATCCCCAGTGGTGCCAGTGCACTCTCTGGACTCACTGCACCGCATTCCCACTGGTGTCAGTGCACTCTGTGGACTCACTGCACTGCATCCCCAGTGGTGTCAGTGCACTCTCTGGACTCCCGGCACCGTATCCCCAGTGGTGCCAGTGCATTCGCTGGACTCACGGCACTGCATCCACAGTGGTGCCAGTGCACTCTCTGGACTCACTGAAGTGCATTCTCAGTGGAGCCAGTGCACTCTCTGGACTCACTGCACTGCATCCCCAGTGGTGCCAGTGCACTCTCTGGACTCACTGCAGTGCATCCCAAGTGGTGCCAATGCACTCTCTGGACTCACTGCAGTGCATCCCCAGTGGTGCCAGTACACTCACTGGACTCACTGCACTGCATCCCCAGTGGTGCCAGTGCAGTCTCTGCACTCACTGAAGTGCATCTCCAGTGGTGCCAGAGCACTCTCTGGACTCACTGCAGTGCATCACCTGTGGTGCCAGTGCACTCTCTGGACACTCTGCACTGCATCCCCACTGGTGCCAGTGCACTCTCTGGACTCACTGCACTGCATCCCCAGTGGTGCCAGTGCACTCTCTGGACTCACTGCACTGCATCTCCAATGGTGCCAGTGCACTCTCTGGACTCACTGCACTGCATCCCCAGTGGTGCCAATGCACTCTCTGGACTCACTGCTGTGCATCCCCAGTGGTGCCAGTACACTCACTGGACTGACTGAAGTGCATTCCCAGTGGTGACATTGAAGTCTTTGGACTCACTGCACTCCATCCCCACTGGTGCCTTTGCACTCCCTGGACTCACTGCACTGCTCCAGCCGCGGCAGCCGCTCCAGCCGCGGTAGCCCTCCAGCCGTGGCAGCCGCTCCACTCGGTAGCGGCTGGAGCGGCTGCCGCGGCTGGAGCGGCTGCCGCGGCTGCAGCGGCTGCCGCGGATGGAGAGGCTGGCGCGGCTGGAGGGGCTGGAGCGGCTGCCGCGGCTGGAGCGGCTGGAGCGGCTGCCGCGGCTGGAGCGTCTGCCGCGGCTGGAGGGGCTACCGCGGGGTTGACTCGGCTGGAGCGGATGCCGAGGCTGGAACGGCACTCTCTGGACTCACTGAAATGCATTCTCAGTGGTGCCAGTGCACTCTCTGGACTCACTGCTCTGCATCCCCAGTGGTGCTAGTGCACTCTCTGGACTCACTGCAGTGCATCCCCAGTGGTGCCATTGCACTCTCTGGACTCACTGCACCGCATTCCCACTGGTGCCAGTGCGCTCTCTGGACTCACTGCACTGCATCCCCAGTGGTGCCAGTGCGCTCTCAGGACTCACTGCAGGGCATCCCCAGTGGTGCCAGTGCACTCTCTGGACTCACTGCACTGCATCCCCAGTCCTGCCAGTGCACTCTCTTGACTCACTGCAGTGCATCCCCAGTGGTGCCAGTACACTCACTGGACTGACTGAAGTGCATCCCCAGTGGTGTCAGTGCACTCACTGGAGTCACTGCACTGCATCCCCAGTGGTGCAAGTGCACTCCCTGGACTCACTGCACTGCATTCCCAGTGGTGACAGTGAAGTCTTTGGACTCACTGCACTCCATCCCCACTGGTGCCTTTGCACTCCCTGGACTCACTGCACTGCTCCAGCCGCGGCAGCCGCTCCAGCCGCGGTAGCCCTCCAGCCGTGGCAGCCGCTCCACTCGGTAGCGGCTGGAGCGGCTGCCGCGGTTGGAGCGGCTGGAGCGGCTGCCGCGGCTGGAGCGGCTGCCGCGGATGGAGAGGCTGGCGAGGCTGGAGGGGCTGGAGCGGCTGCCGCGGCTGGAGCGGCTGGAGCGGCTGCCGCGGCTGGAGCGTCTGCCGCGGCTGGAGGGCCTACCGCGGGGTTGACTCGGCTGGAGCGGATACCGAGGCTGGAACGGCACTCTCTGGACTCACTGAAATGCATTCTCAGTGGTGCCAGTGCACTCTCTGGACTCACTGCTCTGCATCCCCAGTGGTGCTAGTGCACTCTGGACTCACTGCAGTGCATCCCCAGTGGTGCCAGTGCACTCTCTGGACTCACTGCACCGCATTCCCACTGGTGTCAGTGCACTCTGTGGACTCACTGCACTGCATCCCCAGTGGTGTCAGTGCACTCTCTGGACTCCCGGCACCGTATCCCCAGTGGTGCCAGTGCATTCGCTGGACTCACGGCACTGCATCCACAGTGGTGCCAGTGCACTCTCTGGACTCACTGAAGTGCATTCTCAGTGGAGCCAGTGCACTCTCTGGACTCACTGCACTGCATCCCCAGTGGTGCCAGTGCACTCTCTGGACTCACTGCAGTGCATCCCAAGTGGTGCCAATGCACTCTCTGGACTCACTGCAGTGCATCCCCAGTGGTGCCAGTACACTCACTGGACTCACTGCACTGCATCCCCAGTGGTGCCAGTGCAGTCTCTGCACTCACTGAAGTGCATCTCCAGTGGTGCCAGAGCACTCTCTGGACTCACTGCAGTGCATCCCAGTGGTGCCAGTGCACTCTCTGGACACTCTGCACTGCATCCCCACTGGTGCCAGTGCACTCTCTGGACTCACTGCACTGCATCCCCAGTGGTGCCAGTGCACTCTCTGGACTCACTGCACTGCATCTCCAATGGTGCCAGTGCACTCTCTGGACTCACTGCACTGCATCCCCAGTGGTGCCAATGCACTCTCTGGACTCACTGCTGTGCATCCCCAGTGGTGCCAGTACACTCACTGGACTGACTGAAGTGCATTCCCAGTGGTGACATTGAAGTCTTTGGACTCACTGCACTCCATCCCCACTGGTGCCTTTGCACTCCCTGGACTCACTGCACTGCTCCAGCCGCGGCAGCCGCTCCAGCCGCGGTAGCCCTCCAGCCGTGGCAGCCGCTCCACTCGGTAGCGGCTGGAGCGGCTGCCGCGGCTGGAGCGGCTGGAGCGGCTGCCGCGGCTGGAGCGGCTGCCGCGGTTGGAGCGGCTGGAGCGGCTGCCGCGGCTGGAGCGGCTGCCGCGGATGGAGAGGCTGGCGCGGCTGGAGGGGCTGGAGCGGCTGCCGCGGCTGGAGCGGCTGGAGCGGCTGCCGCGGCTGGAGCGTCTGCCGCGGCTGGAGGGGCTACCGCGGGGTTGACTCGGCTGGAGCGGATGCCGAGGCTGGAACGGCACTCTCTGGACTCACTGAAATGCATTCTCAGTGGTGCCAGTGCACTCTCTGGACTCACTGCTCTGCATCCCCAGTGGTGCTAGTGCACTCTCTGGACTCACTGCAGTGCATCCCCAGTGGTGCCATTGCACTCTCTGGACTCACTGCACCGCATTCCCACTGGTGCCAGTGCGCTCTCTGGACTCACTGCACTGCATCCCCAGTGGTGCCAGTGCGCTCTCAGGACTCACTGCAGGGCATCCCCAGTGGTGCCAGTGCACTCTCTGGACTCACTGCACTGCATCCCCAGTCCTGCCAGTGCACTCTCTTGACTCACTGCAGTGCATCCCCAGTGGTGCCAGTACACTCACTGGACTGACTGAAGTGCATCCCCAGTGGTGTCAGTGCACTCACTGGAGTCACTGCACTGCATCCCCAGTGGTGCAAGTGCACTCCCTGGACTCACTGCACTGCATTCCCAGTGGTGACAGTGAAGTCTTTGGACTCACTGCACTCCATCCCCACTGGTGCCTTTGCACTCCCTGGACTCACTGCACTGCTCCAGCCGCGGCAGCCGCTCCAGCCGCGGTAGCCCTCCAGCCGTGGCAGCCGCTCCACTCGGTAGCGGCTGGAGCGGCTGCCGCGGTTGGAGCGGCTGGAGCGGCTGCCGCGGCTGGAGCGGCTGCCGCGGATGGAGAGGCTGGCGAGGCTGGAGGGGCTGGAGCGGCTGCCGCGGCTGGAGCGGCTGGAGCGGCTGCCGCGGCTGGAGCGTCTGCCGCGGCTGGAGGGCCTACCGCGGGGTTGACTCGGCTGGAGCGGATACCGAGGCTGGAACGGCACTCTCTGGACTCACTGAAATGCATTCTCAGTGGTGCCAGTGCACTCTCTGGACTCACTGCTCTGCATCCCCAGTGGTGCTAGTGCACTCTGGACTCACTGCAGTGCATCCCCAGTGGTGCCAGTGCACTCTCTGGACTCACTGCACCGCATTCCCACTGGTGTCAGTGCACTCTGTGGACTCACTGCACTGCATCCCCAGTGGTGTCAGTGCACTCTCTGGACTCACTGCAGTGCATCCCAAGTGGTGCCAATGCACTCTCTGGACTCACTGCAGTGCATCCCCAGTGGTGCCAGTACACTCACTGGACTCACTGCACTGCATCCCCAGTGGTGCCAGTGCAGTCTCTGCACTCACTGAAGTGCATCTCCAGTGGTGCCAGAGCACTCTCTGGACTCACTGCAGTGCATCCCAGTGGTGCCAGTGCACTCTCTGGACACTCTGCACTGCATCCCCACTGGTGCCAGTGCACTCTCTGGACTCACTGCACTGCATCCCCAGTGGTGCCAGTGCACTCTCTGGACTCACTGCACTGCATCTCCAATGGTGCCAGTGCACTCTCTGGACTCACTGCACTGCATCCCCAGTGGTGCCAATGCACTCTCTGGACTCACTGCTGTGCATCCCCAGTGGTGCCAGTACACTCACTGGACTGACTGAAGTGCATTCCCAGTGGTGACATTGAAGTCTTTGGACTCACTGCACTCCATCCCCACTGGTGCCTTTGCACTCCCTGGACTCACTGCACTGCTCCAGCCGCGGCAGCCGCTCCAGCCGCGGTAGCCCTCCAGCCGTGGCAGCCGCTCCACTCGGTAGCGGCTGGAGCGGCTGCCGCGGCTGGAGCGGCTGGAGCGGCTGCCGCGGCTGGAGCGGCTGCCGCGGATGGAGAGGCTGGCGCGGCTGGAGGGGCTGGAGCGGCTGCCGCGGCTGGAGCGGCTGGAGCGGCTGCCGCGGCTGGAGCGTCTGCCGCGGCTGGAGGGGCTACCGCGGGGTTGACTCGGCTGGAGCGGATGCCGAGGCTGGAACGGCACTCTCTGGACTCACTGAAATGCATTCTCAGTGGTGCCAGTGCACTCTCTGGACTCACTGCTCTGCATCCCCAGTGGTGCTAGTGCACTCTCTGGACTCACTGCAGTGCATCCCCAGTGGTGCCATTGCACTCTCTGGACTCACTGCACCGCATTCCCACTGGTGCCAGTGCGCTCTCTGGACTCACTGCACTGCATCCCCAGTGGTGCCAGTGCGCTCTCAGGACTCACTGCAGGGCATCCCCAGTGGTGCCAGTGCACTCTCTGGACTCACTGCACTGCATCCCCAGTCCTGCCAGTGCACTCTCTTGACTCACTGCAGTGCATCCCCAGTGGTGCCAGTACACTCACTGGACTGACTGAAGTGCATCCCCAGTGGTGCCAGTGCACTCTCTGGACTCACAGCACTGCATGCCCAGTGGTGCCAGTGCACTCTCTGGACTCACTGCATTGCATCCTCAGTGGTGCCAGTGCACTCTCTGGACTCACTGCACTGCATCCCCAGTCCTGCCAGTGCACTCTCTGGACTCACTGCACTGCATCCCCAATGGTGCCAGTGCACTCTCTGGACTCACTGCACTGCTCCAGCCGCGGCAGCCTCTCCAGGCGCACCAGCCGCGGCATCCGCTCCAGCCTCGGCATCCGCTCCAGCCGCGTTAACCGCTCCAGCCGCGGTAGCTCCTCCAGCCGCGCCAGCCGCTCCAGCCGCGGCAGCCGCTCCAGCCGCTCCAGCCGCGGCATCCGCTCCAGCCGCTCCAGCCGCGGCAGCCGCTCCAACCGCGGCAGCCGCTCCAGTCGCGGCAGCCGCTCCAGCCGCTCCAGCCGCGGCAGCCGCTCCAGCCGCTACCGAGTGGAGCGGCTGCCACGGCTGGAGGGCTACCGCGGCTGGAGCGGCTGCCGCGGCTGGAGCAGTGCAGTGAGTCCAGGGAGTGCAAAGGCACCAGTGGGGATGGAGTGCAGTGAGTCCAAAGACTTCACTGTCACCACTGGGGATGCAGTGCAGTGAGTCCAGAGAGTGCACTGGCACCACTGGGGATGCCCTGCAGTGAGTCCAGAGAGTGCACTGGCACCACTGGGGATGCACTACAGTGAGTCCAGGGATAGCACTGGCACCACTGGGGATGCAGTGCAGTGAGTCCAGAGAGTGCACTGGCACCACTGGGGATGCCCTGCAGTGAGCCCAGAGAGTGCACTGGCACCACTGGGGATGCACTGCAGTGAGTCCAGAGAGTGCACTGGCACCACTGGGGATGCAGTGCAGTGAGTCCAGAGAGTGCACTGGCACCACTGGGGATGCAGTGCAGTGAGTCCAGAGAGTGCACAGGCTCCACTGAGAATGCACTTCAGTGAGTCCAGAGAGTGCACTGGCACCACTGGGGATGCAGTGCAGTGAGTCCAGAGAGTGCACTGGCAGCACTGGGGATGCAGTGCAGTGAGTCCAGAGAGTGCACTGGCACCACAGGTGATGCACTCCAGTGAGTCCAGAGAGTGCACTTGCACCACGGGGGATGCAGTGCAGTGAGTCCAGAGAGCGCACTGGCACCACTGGGGATGCACTGCAGTGAGTCCACAGAGTGCAATGGCACCACTGGGGATGCAGTGCAGTGAGTCCAGAGAGTGCACTGGCACCACTGGGGATGCACTGCAGTGAGTCCAGAGAGTGCACTGGCACCAATGGAGCTTCAGTGCAGTGAGTCCAGAGAGTGCACTGGCACCACTGGGGATGTAGTGCAGTGAGTCCAGAGAGTGCACTGGCACCACTGAAAATGCACTTCAGTGTGTCCAGAGAGTGCACTGGCACCACTGGGGATGCACTGCAGTGAGTCCAGAGAGTGCACTAGCGCCACTGGGGATGCAGTGCAGTGAGTCCAGAGAGTGTACTGGCACCACAGGGGATGCAGTGCAGTGAGTCCAGAGAGTGCACTGGCACCACTGGGGATGCACTGCAGTGAGTCCAGAGAGTGCACTGGCACCACAGGTGATGCAGTGCAGTGAGTCCAGAGAGTGGCGCTCCAGCCTCGTTTTCCGCTCCAGCCGCGTCAACCGCTCCAGCCGCGGTAGCCCCTCCAGCCGAGGCAGACGCTCTAGACGCTCCAACCGCGTCAGCCTCTCCAGCCGCGTTAGCCCCTCCAGCCGCGGCAGCCGCTCCAGCCGCGGCAGCCGCCCCAGCCGCGGTAACCGCTCCAAACGCGGCAGGAGCTCCAGCCGGGGCAGCCGCTCCAGCCGCTACCGAGTGGAGCGGCTGCCACGGCTGGAGCGGTTGCCGCGGTTGGAGCGCCTGCCGTGTTTGGAGCGGCTGCCGCGGCTTCCGCGGCTGGAGCGGCTGCCGCGGTTGGACAGTCTGCCGCGTATGCCGCGGACGGAGCGGCTGCCGCGGCTGCCGCGGCTGCCGAGGCTGGAGGGCTACCGCGGCTGGAGCGACTGCCGCGGCTGGAGTAGTGCAGTGAGTCCAGAGAGTGCACTGGCACCACTGGGGATGCACTTCAGTGTGTCCAGAGAGTGCATTGGCACCACTTGGGATGCAGTGCAGTGAGTCCAGAGAGTGCACTGGCACCACTGGGGGTGCAGTGCAGTGAGTCCAGAGAGTGCACTGGCACCACTGGGGATGCAGTGCAGTGAGTCCAGAGAGTGCACTGGCACCACTGGGGATGCACTGCAGTGAGTCCAGAGAGTTCACTGGCACCACTGGAGATGCACTTCAGTGAGTGCAGAGACTGCACTGGCACCACTGGGGATGCAGTGCAGTGAGTCCAGAGAGTGTACTGGCAACACTGGGGATGCACTGCAGTGAGTCCAGAGAGTTCACTGGCACCACTGGAGATGCACTTCAGTGAGTGCAGAGACTGCACTGGCACCACTGGGGATGCAGTGCAGTGAGTCCAGAGAGTGTACTGGCAACACTGGGGATGCACTGCAGTGAGTCCAGAGAGTGCACTGGCACCACTGGGGATGCAGTGCAGTGAGTCCAGAGAGTGTACTGGCACCACTGGGGATGCACTGCAGTGAGTCCAGAGAGTGCATTGGCACCACTTGGGATGCACTGCAGTGAGTCCAGAGAGTGCACTTGCACCCCTGGGGATGCAGTGCAGTGAGTCCAGAGAGTGCACTGACACCACTGGGGATGCAGTGCAGTGAGTCCAGAGAGTGCACTGGCACCATTGGAGATGCAGTGCAGTGAGTCCAGAGAGTGCACTGGCACCACTGGGGATGCAGTGCAGTGAGTCCAGAGAGTGCACTGGCACCACTGGGTATGCACTGCAGTGAGTCCAGAGAGTTCACTGGCACCACTGGAGATGCACTTCAGTGAGTGCAGAGACTGCACTGGCACCACTGGGGATGCAGTGCAGTGAGTCCAGAGAGTGTACTGGCACCACTGGGGATGCACTGCAGTGAGTCCAGAGAGTGCATTGGCACCACTTGGGATGCACTGCAGTGAGTCCAGAGAGTGCACTTGCACCACTGGGGATGCAGTGCAGTGAGTCCAGAGAGTGCACTGGCACCAATGGGGATGCACTGCAGTGAGTCCACAGAGTGCACTGGCACCACTGGGGATGCAGTGCAGTGAGTCCAGAGAGTGCACTGGCACCACTGGTGATGCAGTACAGTGAGTCCAGAGAGTGCACTGGCACCAGTGGGGATGCAGTGCAGTGAGTCCAGAGAGTGCACTGGCACCACTGGGGATGCACTGCAGTGAGTCCAGAGAGTTCACTGGCACCACTGGAGATGTACTTCAGTGAGTCCAGAGACTGCACTGGCACCACTGGGGATGCAGTGCAGTGAGTCCAGAGCGTGCATTGGCACCACTTGGGATGCACTGCAGTGAGTCCAGAGAGTGCACTGGCACCACTGGGGATGCACTGCAGTGAGTCCAGAGAGTGCATTGGCACCACTTGGGATGCACTGCAGTGAGTCCAGAGAGTGCACTGGCACCACTGGGGATGCAGTGCAGTGAGTCCAGAGAGTGCGCTGGCACCACTGGGGATGCACTGCAGTGAGTCCAGAGAGTGCACTGGCACCAATGGGGATGCACTTCAGTGAGTCCACAGAGTGCACTGGCTCCACTGGGGATGCAGTGCAGTGAGTCCAGAGAGTGCACTGGCACCACTGGGCATGCAGTGCAGTGAGTCCAGAGAGTGCACTGGCACCACTGGGGATGCAGTGCAGTGAGTCCAGAGAGTGCACTGGCACCACTGGGGATGCAGTGCAGTGAGTCCAGAGAGTGCACTGGCACCACTGGGGATGCACTGCAGTGAGTCCAGAGAGTTCACTGGCACCACTGGGGATGCACTTCAGTGAGTGCAGAGACTGCACTGGCACCACTGGGGATGCAGTGCAGTGAGTCCACAGAGTGTACTGGCACCACTGGGGATGCACTGCAGTGAGTCCAGAGAGTGCATTGGCACCACTTGGGATGCACTGCAGTAAGTCCAGAGAGTGCTCTTGCACCACTGGGGATGCACTGCAGTGAGTCCAGAGAGTGCACTGGCACCACTGGGGATGCAGTGCAGTGAGTCCAGAGAATGCACTGGCACCAATGGGGATGCAAAGCAGTGAGTCCACAGAGTGCACTGGCACCACTGGGGATGCAGTACTGTGAGTCCAGAGAGTGCACTGGCACCACTGGGGATGCACAGCAGTGAGTCCAGAGAGTGCATTGGCACCACTGGGGATGCAGTGCAGTGAGTCCAGAGAGTGCACTAGCACCACTGGGGATGCAGTGCAGTCAGTCCAGTGAGTGTACTGGCACCACTGGGGATGCACTGCAGTGAGTCCAGAGAGTGCACTGGCACCACTGAGAATGCACTTCAGTGAGTCCAGAGAGTGCACTGGCACCACTGTTGATGCACTGCAGTGAGTCCACAGAGTGCACTGGCACCACTGGGGATGCAGTGCAGTGAGTCCAGAGAGTGCACTGGCACCACTGGGGATGCACTTCAGTGAGTCCAGAGAGTGCACGGGCTCCACTGGGGATGCACTGCAGTGAGTCCACAGAGTGCACTGGCACCACTGGGGATGCAGTGCAGTGAGGCCAGAGAGTGCACTGGCTCCAATGGGGATGCAGTGCAGTTAGTCCAGAGAGTGCACTGGCACCACTGGGTATGCAGTGCAGTGAGTCCAGAGAGTGCACAGGCAAAACTGGGGACGCACTGCAGTGAGTCCAGACAGTGCACTGGCACCACTGGGGATGCAGTGCAGTGAGTCCAGAGTGTGCACTGGCACCACTGGGAATGCAGTGCAGTGAGTCCAGAGATCGCACTGGCACCACGGGGGATGCACTTCAGTGAGTCCAGAGAGTGCACTGGCACCACTGGGGATGCACTGCAGTGAGTCCAGAGAGTGCACTGGCACCACTGGGGATGCACTGCAGTGAGTCCAGAGAGTGCACTGGCACCACTGGGGATGCAGTGCAGTGAGTCCAGAGAGTGCACTGGCACCAGAGGGAATGCACTGCAGTGAGTCCAGTGAGTGCACTGGCACCACTGGGGATGCAGTGCAGTGAGTGCAGGGAGTGCACTGGCACCACTGTGGATGCAGTGCAGTGAGTCCAGAGAGTGCAGTGGCACCACTGGGGATGCAGTGCAGTGAGTCCAGAGAGTGCACAGGCACCACTGGGGATGCAGTGCAGTGAGTCCAGAGAGTGCTCTGGCACCACTGGGGTTACAGTGCAGTGAGTCCAGAGAGTGCACTGGCACCACTGGGGATGCAGTGCAGTGAGTCCAGAGAGTGCACTGGCACCTCTGGTGATGCACTGCAGTTACTCCAGAGAGTGCACTGGCACCACTGGTGATGCAGTACAGTGAGTCCAGAGAGTGCACTGGCACCACTGGGGATTCACTGCAGTGAGTCCAGAGAGTGCACTGGCACCACTGAGAATGCCTTTCAGTGAGTCCAGAGAGTGCACTGGCACCACTGGGGATGCACTGCAGTGAGTCCACAGAGTGCACTAGCACCACTGGGGATGCAGTGCAGTGAGTCCAGAGAGCGTACTGGCACCACTGGGGATGCACTGCAGTGAGTCCAGAGAGTGCACTGGCACCACTGAGAATGCACTTCAGTGAGGCCAGAGAGCGCACTGGCACCACTGGGGATGCAGTGCAGTGAGTCCAGAGAGTGCACTGGCACCACTGGGGATGCACTGCAGTGAGTCCAGAGAGTGCACTGGCACCACTGATGATGCAGTACAGTGAGTCCAGTGAGTGCACTGGCACCACTGGGAATGTAGTGCAGTGACTCGAGAGAGTGCACTGGCACCACAGGGGATGCAGTGCAGTGACTCCAGAGAGTGCACTGGCACCACTTGGGATGCAGTGCAGTGAGTCCAGAGAGTGCACTGGCACCACTGGGGATGCAGTGCAGTGAGTCCAGAGAGTGCATTGGCACCACTGGGGATGCAGTGCAGTGAGTCCAGAGAGTGCACTGGCAGCACTGGGGATGCACTGCAGTGAGTCCACAGAGTGCACTGGTACCACTGGGGATGCAGTGCAGTGAGTCCAGAGAGTGCACTGGCACCACTGGGGATGCAGTGCAGTGAGTCCAGAGAGTGCACTGGCACCACTGGGGATGCAGTGCAGTGAGTCCAGAGAGTGCACTGGCACCACTGGGGATGCAGTGCAGTGAGTCCAGAGAGTGCACTGGCAGCACTGGGGATGCAGTGCAGTGAGTCCAGAGAGTGCACTGGCACCACTGGGGATGCACTGCAGTGAGTCCAGAGAGCGCACTGGCACCACTGGGGATGCACTGCAGTGAGTCCACAGAGTGCACTGGCACCACTGAGAATGCACTTCAGTGAGTCCAGAGAGTGCACTGGTACCACTGGGGATGCACTGCAGTGAGTCCAGAGAGTGCACTAGCACCACTGGGGATGCAGTGCAGTGAATCCAGTGAGTGCACTGGCACCACTGGGGATGCAGTGCAGTGAGTCAAGAGAGTGCACTGGCACCACTGGGGATGCAGTACAGTGAGTCCAGAGAGTGCATTGGCACCATTGGAGATGCAGTGCAGTGAGTCCAGAGAGTGCACTGGCACCACTGGGGATGCACAGCAGTGAGTCCAGAGAGTGCATTGGCACCACTGGGGATGCAGTGCAGTGAGTCCAGAGAGTGCACTGGCACCATTGGAGATGCACTGCAGTGAGTCCAGAGAGTGCACTGGCACCACTGGGGATGCAGTGCAGTGAGTCCAGAGAGTGCACTGGCACCACTGGGGATGCAGTGCAGTGAGTCCAGAGAGTGCACTGGCACCACTGGGGATGCACTGCAGTGAGTCCAGAGAGTTCACTGGCACCACTGGAGATGCACTTCAGTGAGTGCAGAGACTGCACTGGCACCACTGGAGATGCAGTGCAGTGAGTCCAGTGAGTGTACTGGCACCACTGGGGATGCACTGCAGTGAGTCCAGAGAGTGCACTGGCACCACTTGGGATGCACTGCAGTGAGTCCAGAGAGTGCACTTGCACCACTGGGGATGCAGTACAGTGAGTCCAGAGAGTGCACTGGCACCACTGGGGATGCAGTGCAGTGAGTCCAGAGAGTGCACTGGCACCAATGGGGATGCACTTCAGTGAGTCCAGAGAGTGCACTGGCTCCACTGGGGATGCAGTGCAGTGAGTCCAGAGAGTGCACTGGCACCATTGGAGATGCAGTGCAGTGAGTCCAGAGAGTGCACTGGCACCACTGGGGATGCAGTGCAGTGAGTCCAGAGAGTGCACTGGCACCACTGGGGATGCAGTGCAGTGAGTCCAGAGAGTGCACTGGCACCACTGGGGATGCACTGCAGTGAGTCCAGAGAGTTCACTGGCACCACTGGGGATGCACTTCAGTGAGTGCAGAGACTGCACTGGCACCACTGGGGATGCAGTGCAGTGAGTCCAGTGAGTGTACTGGCACCACTGGGGATGCACTGCAGTGAGTCCAGAGAGTGCATTGGCACCACTTGGATGCACTGCAGTGAGTCCAGAGAGTGCACTTGCACCACTGGGGATGCAGTGCAGTGAGTCCAGAGAGTGCACTGGCACCACTGGGGATGCAGTGCAGTGAGTCCAGAGAGTGCACTGGCACCACTGGGGATGCACTGCAGTGAGTCCAGAGAGTGCACTGGCACCACTGATGATGCAGTACAGTGAGTCCAGTGAGTGCACTGGCACCACTGGGGATGTAGCGCAGTGACTCGAGAGAGTGCACTGGCACCACTGGGGATGCAGTGCAGTGACTCCAGAGAGTGCACTGGCACCACTTGGGATGCAGTGCAGTGAGTCCAGAGAGTGCACTGGCACCACTGGGGATGCAGTGCAGTGAGTCCAGAGAGTGCACTGGCACCACTGGGGATGCAGTGCAGTGAGTCCAGAGAGTGCACTGGCACCACTGGGGATGCACTGCAGTGAGTCCAGAGAGTGCACTGGCACCACTGATGATGCAGTACAGTGAGTCCAGTGAGTGCACTGGCACCACTGGGGATGTAGTGCAGTGACTCGAGAGAGTGCACTGGCACCACTGGGGATGCAGTGCAGTGACTCCAGAGAGTGCACTGGCACCACTTGGGATGCAGTGCAGTGAGTCCAGAGAGTGCACTGGCACCACTGGGGATGCAGTGCAGTGAGTCCAGAGCGTGCATTGGCACCACTGGGGATGCAGTGCAGTGAGTCCAGAGAGTGCTCTGGCACCACTGGGGATACAGTGCAGTGAGTCCACAGAGTGCACTGGTACCACTGGGGATGCAGTGCAGTGAGTCCAGAGAGTGCACTGGCACCACTGGGGATGCAGTGCAGTGAGTCCAGAGAGTGCACTGGCACCACTGGGGATGCAGTGCAGTGAGTCCAGAGAGTGCACTGGCACCACTGGGGATGCAGTGCAGTGAGTCCAGAGAGTGCACTGGCAGCACTGGGGATGCAGTGCAGTGAGTCCAGAGAGTGCACTGGCACCACTGGGGATGCACTGCAGTGAGTCCAGAGAGCGCACTGGCACCACTGGGGATGCAGTGCAGTGAGTCCACAGAGTGCACTGGCACCACTGAGAATGCACTTCAGTGAGTCCAGAGAGTGCACTGGTACCACTGGGGATGCACTGCAGTGAGTCCAGAGAGTGCACTAGCACCACTGGGGATGCAGTGCAGTGAATCCAGTGAGTGCACTGGCACCACTGGGGATGCAGTGCAGTGAGTCAAGAGAGTGCACTGGCACCACTGGGGATGCAGTACAGTGAGTCCAGAGAGTGCATTGGCACCATTGGAGATGCAGTGCAGTGAGTCCAGAGAGTGCACTGGCACCACTGGGGATGCACAGCAGTGAGTCCAGAGAGTGCATTGGCACCACTGGGGATGCAGTGCAGTGAGTGAAGAGAGTGCACTGGCACCATTGGAGATGCACTGCAGTGAGTCCAGAGAGTGCACTGGCACCACTGGGGATGCAGTGCAGTGAGTCCAGAGAGTGCACTGGCACCACTGGGGATGCAGTGCAGTGAGTCCAGAGAGTGCACTGGCACCACTGGGGATGCACTGCAGTGAGTCCAGAGAGTTCACTGGCACCACTGGAGATGCACTTCAGTGAGTGCAGAGACTGCACTGGCAGCACTGGGGATGCAGTGCAGTGAGTCCAGTGAGTGTACTGGCACCAATGGGGATGCACTGCAGTGAGTCCAGAGAGTGCATTGGCACCACTTGGGATGCACTGCAGTGAGTCCAGAGAGTGCACTTGCACCACTGGGGATGCAGTGCAGTGAGTCCAGAGAGTGCACTGGCACCACTGGGGATGCAGTGCAGTGAGTCCAGAGAGTGCACTGGCACCAATGGGGATGCACTTCAGTGAGTCCAGAGAGTGCACTGGCTCCACTGGGGATGCAGTGCAGTGAGTCCAGAGAGTGCACTGGCACCATTGGAGATGCAGTGCAGTGAGTCCAGAGAGTGCACTGGCACCACTGGGGATGCAGTGCAGTGAGTCCAGAGAGTGCACTGGCACCACTGGGGATGCAGTGCAGTGAGTCCAGAGAGTGCACTGGCACCACTGGGGACGCACAGCAGTGAGTCCAGAGAGTTCACTGGCACCACTGGGGATGCACTTCAGTGAGTGCAGAGACTGCACTGGCACCACTGGGGATGCAGTGCAGTAAGTCCAGTGAGTGTACTGGCACCACTGGGGATGCACTGCAGTGAGTCCAGAGAGTGCATTGGCACCACTTGGGATGCACTGCAGTGAGTCCAGAGAGTGCACTTGCACCACTGGGGATGCAGTGCAGTGAGTCCAGAGAGTGCACTGGCACCACTGGGGATGCAGTGCAGTGAGTCCAGAGAGTGCACTGGCACCAATGGGGATGCTCAGCAGTGAGTCCACAGAGTGCACTGGCACCACTGTGGATGCAGTACCGTGAGTCCAGAGAGTGCACTGGCACCACTGGGGATGCACTGCAGTGAGTCCAGAGAGTGCTCTGGCACCACTGGCGATGCAGTGCAGTGAGTGCAGAGACTGCACTAGCACCACTGGGGATGCAGTGGAGTCAGTCCAGTGAGTGTACTGGCACCACTGGGGATGCAGTGCAGTGAGTCCAGAGAGTGCACTGGCACCACTGAGAATGCACTTCAGTGAGTCCAGAGAGTGCACTGGCACCACTGGGGATGCACTGCAGTGAGTCCAGAGAGTGCACTGGCACCACTGAGAATGCACTTCAGTGAGGCCAGAGAGCGCACTGGCACCACTGGGGATGCAGTGCAGTGAGTCCAGAGAGTGGACTGGCACCACTGAGAATGCACTTCAGTGAGTCCAAAGAGTGCACTGGCACCACTGGGGATGCACTGCAGTGAGTCCAGAGAGTGAACTAGCACCACTGGGAATGTAGTGCAGTGAATCCAGTGAGTGCACTGGCACCAGTGGGGATGCACTGCAGTGAGTCCAGAGAGTGCACTGGCACCATTGGGGATGCACTGCAGTGAGTCCAGAGAGTGCACTGGCACCACTGGAGATGCAGTACAGTGAGTCCAGTGAATGCACTGGCAACACTGGGGATGCAGTGCAGTGAGTCCAGAGAGTGCACTGGCACCACTGGTGATGCAGTATAGTGAGTCCAGTGAGTGCACTGGCACCACTGGGGATGCAGTGCAGTGAGTCCAGAGAGTGCACTGGCACCACTGGGGATGCACTGCAGTGAGTCCAGAGAGTGCACTGGCACCACTGATGATGCAGTACAGTGAGTCCAGTGAGTGCACTGGCACCACTGGGGATGTAGTGCAGTGACTCGAGAGAGTGCACTGGCACCACTGGGGATGCAGTGCAGTGACTCCAGAGAGTGCACTGGCACCACTGGGGATGCACTGCAGTGAGTCCAGAGAGTGCACTGGCACCACTGGGGATGCAGTGCAGTGAGTCCAGAGAGTGCACTGGCACCACTGGGGATGCAGTGCAGTGAGTCCAGAGAGTGCACTGGCACCACTGGGGATGCAGTGCAGTGAGTCCAGAGAGTGCACTGGCACCACTGGGGATGCAGTGCAGTGAGTCCAGAGAGTGCACTGGCAGCACTGGGGATGCAGTGCAGTGAGTCCAGAGAGTTCACTGGCACCACTGGAGATGCACTTCAGTGAGTGCAGAGACTGCACTGGCAGCACTGGGGATGCAGTGCAGTGAGTCCAGTGAGTGTACTGGCACCACTGGGGATGCACTGCAGTGAGTCCAGAGAGTGCATTGGCACCACTTGGGATGCACTGCAGTGAGTCCAGAGAGTGCACTTGCACCACTGGGGATGCAGTGCAGTGAGTCCAGAGAGTGCACTGGCACCACTGGGGATGCAGTGCAGTGAGTCCAGAGAGTGCACTGGCACCAATGGGGATGCACTTCAGTGAGTCCAGAGAGTGCACTGGCTCCACTGGGGATGTAGTGCAGTGAGTCCAGAGAGTGCACTGGCACCATTGGAGATGCAGTGCAGTGAGTCCAGAGAGTGCACTGGCACCACTGGGGATGCAGTGCAGTGAGTCCAGAGAGTGCACTGGCACCACTGGGGATGCAGTGCAGTGAGTCCAGAGAGTGCACTGGCACCACTGGGGACGCACAGCAGTGAGTCCAGAGAGTTCACTGGCACCACTGGGGATGCACTTCAGTGAGTGCAGAGACTGCACTGGCACCACTGGGGATGCAGTGCAGTAAGTCCAGTGAGTGTACTGGCACCACTGGGGATGCACTGCAGTGAGTCCAGAGAGTGCATTGGCACCACTTGGGATGCACTGCAGTGAGTCCAGAGAGTGCACTTGCACCACTGGGGATGCAGTGCAGTGAGTCCAGAGAGTGCACTGGCACCACTGGGGATGCAGTGCAGTGAGTCCAGAGAGTGCACTGGCACCAATGGGGATGCACAGCAGTGAGTCCACAGAGTGCACTGGCACCACTGGGGATGCAGTACCGTGAGTCCAGAGAGTGCACTGGCACCACTGGGGATGCACTGCAGTGAGTCCAGAGAGTGCTCTGGCACCACTGGCGATGCAGTGCAGTGAGTGCAGAGACTGCACTAGCACCACTGGGGATGCAGTGCAGTCAGTCCAGTGAGTGTACTGGCACCACTGGGGATGCAGTGCAGTGAGTCCAGAGAGTGCACTGGCACCACTGAGAATGCACTTCAGTGAGTCCAGAGAGTGCACTGGCACCACTGGGGATGCACTGCAGTGAGTCCAGAGAGTGCACTGGCACCACTGAGAATGCACTTCAGTGAGGCCAGAGAGCGCACTGGCACCACTGGGGATGCAGTGCAGTGAGTCCAGAGAGTGGACTGGCACCACTGAGAATGCACTTCAGTGAGTCCAAAGAGTGCACTGGCACCACTGGGGATGCACTGCAGTGAGTCCAGAGAGTGAACTAGCACCACTGGGAATGTAGTGCAGTGAATCCAGTGAGTGCACTGGCACCAGTGGGGATGCACTGCAGTGAGTCCAGAGAGTGCACTGGCACCACTGGGGATGCAGTGCAGTGAGTCCAGAGAGTGCACTGGCACCACTGGAGATGCAGTACAGTGAGTCCAGTGAATGCACTGGCAACACTGGGGATGCAGTGCAGTGAGTCCAGAGAGTGCACTGGCACCACTGGTGATGCAGTATAGTGAGTCCAGTGAGTGCACTGGCACCACTGGGGATGCAGTGCAGTGAGTCCAGAGAGTGCACTGGCACCACTGGGGATGCACTGCAGTGAGTCCAGAGAGTGCACTGGCACCACTGATGATGCAGTACAGTGAGTCCAGTGAGTGCACTGGCACCACTGGGGATGTAGTGCAGTGACTCGAGAGAGTGCACTGGCACCACTGGGGATGCAGTGCAGTGACTCCAGAGAGTGCACTGGCACCACTGGGGATGCACTGCAGTAAGTCCAGAGAGTGCACTGGCACCACTGGGGATGCAGTGCAGTGAGTCCAGAGAGTGCACTGGCACCACTGGGGATGCAGTGCAGTGAGTCCAGAGAGTGCACTGGAACCACTGGGGATGCAGTGCAGTGAGTCCAGAGAGTGCACTGGCACCACTGGGGATGCAGTGCAGTGAGTCCAGAGAGTGCACTGGCAGCACTGGGGATGCACTGCAGTGAGTCCAGAGAGTGCACTGGCACCACTGGGGATGCACTGCAGTGAGTCCAGAGAGCGCACTGGCACCACTGGGGATGCACTGCAGTGAGTCCACAGAGTGCACTGGCACCACTGAGAATGCACTTCAGTGAGTCCAGAGAGTGCACTGGTACCACTGGGGATGCACTGCAGTGAGTCCAGAGAGTGCACTAGCACCACTGGGGATGCAGTGCAGTGAATCCAGTGAGTGCACTGGCACCACTGGGGATGCAGTGCAGTGAGTCAAGAGAGTGCACTGGCACCACTGGGGATGCAGTACAGTGAGTCCAGAGAGTGCATTGGCACCATTGGAGATGCAGTGCAGTGAGTCCAGAGAGTGCACTGGCACCACTGGGGATGCACAGCAGTGAGTCCAGAGAGTTCATTGGCACCACTGGGGATGCAGTGCAGTGAGTCCAGAGAGTGCACTGGCACCATTGGAGATGCACTGCAGTGAGTCCAGAGAGTGCACTGGCACCACTGGGGATGCAGTGCAGTGAGTCCAGAGAGTGCACTGGCACCACTGGGGATGCAGTGCAGTGAGTCCAGAGAGTGCACTGGCACCACTGGGGATGCACTGCAGTGAGTCCAGAGAGTTCACTGGCACCACTGGAGATGCACTTCAGTGAGTGCAGAGACTGCACTGGCACCACTGGGGATGCAGTGCAGTGAGTCCAGTGAGTGTACTGGCACCACTGATGATGCAGTACAGTGAGTCCAGAGAGTGCATTGGCACCACTTGGGATGCACTGCAGTGAGTCCAGAGAGTGCACTTGCACCACTGGGGATGCACTGCAGTGAGTCCAGAGAGTGCACTGGCACCACTGGGGATGCAGTGCAGTGAGTCCAGAGAGTGCACTGGCACCAATGGGGATGCACTTCAGTGAGTCCAGAGAGTGCACTGGCTCCACTGGGGATGCAGTGCAGTGAGTCCAGAGAGTGCACTGGCACCATTGGAGATGCAGTGCAGTGAGTCCAGAGAGTGCACTGGCACCACTGGGGATGCAGTGCAGTGAGTCCAGAGAGTGCACTGGCACCACTGGGGATGCACTGCAGTGAGTCCAGAGAGTTCACTGGCACCATTGGGGATGCACTTCAGTGAGTGCAGAGACTGCACTGGCACCACTGGGGATGCAGTGCAGTGAGTCCAGTGAGTGTACTGGCACCACTGGGGATGCACTGCAGTGAGTCCAGAGAGTGCATTGGCACCACTTGGGATGCACTGCAGTGAGTCCAGAGAGTGCACTTGCACCACTGGGGATGCAGTGCAGTGAGTCCAGAGAGTGCACTGGCACCACTGGGGATGCAGTGCAGTGAGTCCAGAGAGTGCACTGGCACCACTGGGGATGCACTGCAGTGAGTCCAGAGAGTGCACTGGCACCACTGATGATGCAGTACAGTGAGTCCAGTGAGTGCACTGGCACCACTGGGGATGTAGTGCAGTGACTCGAGAGAGTGCACTGGCACCACTGGGGATGCAGTGCAGTGACTCCAGAGAGTGCACTGGCACCACTTGGGATGCAGTGCAGTGAGTCCAGAGAGTGCACTGGCACCACTGGGGATGCAGTGCAGTGAGTCCAGAGAGTGCACTGGCACCACTGGGGATGCAGTGCAGTGAGTCCAGAGAGTGCACTGGCACCACTGGGGATGCACTGCAGTGAGTCCAGAGAGTGCACTGGCACCACTGATGATGCAGTACAGTGAGTCCAGTGAGTGCACTGGCACCACTGGGGATGTAGTGCAGTGACTCGAGAGAGTGCACTGGCACCACTGGGGATGCAGTGCAGTGAGTCCAGAGAGTGCACTGGCACCACTTGGGATGCAGTGCAGTGAGTCCAGAGAGTGCACTGGCACCACTGGGGATGCAGTGCAGTGAGTCCAGAGAGTGCATTGGCACCACTGGGGATGCAGTGCAGTGAGTCCAGAGAGTGCACTGGCAGCACTGGGGATGCACTGCAGTGAGTCCACAGTGTGCACTGGTACCACTGGGGATGCAGTGCAGTGAGTCCAGAGAGTGCACTGGCACCACTGGGGATGCACTGCAGTGAGTCCAGAGAGTGCACTGGCACCACTGGGGATGCAGTGCAGTGAGTCCAGAGAGTGCACTGGCACCACTGGGGATGCAGTGCAGTGAGTCCAGAGAGTGCACTGGCAGCACTGGGGATGCAGTGCAGTGAGTCCAGAGAGTGCACTGGCACCACTGGGGATGCACTGCAGTGAGTCCAGAGAGCGCATTGGCACCACTGGGGATGCACTGCAGTGAGTCCACAGAGTGCACTGGCACCACTGAGAATGCACTTCAGTGAGTCCAGAGAGTGCACTGGTACCACTGGGGATGCACTGCAGTGAGTCCAGAGAGTGCACTAGCACCACTGGGGATGCAGTGCAGTGAATCCAGTGAGTGCACTGGCACCACTGGGGATGCAGTGCAGTGAGTCAAGAGAGTGCACTGGCACCACTGGGGATGCAGTACAGTGAGTCCAGAGAGTGCACTGGCACCACTGGGGATGCAGTGCAGTGAGTCCAGAGAGTGCACTGGCACCACTGGGGATGCAGTGCAGTGAGTCCAGAGAGTGCACTGGCACCACTGGGGATGCACTGCAGTGAGTCCAGAGAGTTCACTGGCACCACTGGGGATGCACTTCAGTGAGTGCAGAGACTGCACTGGCAGCACTGGGGATGCAGTGCAGTGAGTCCAGTGAGTGTACTGGCACCACTGGGGATGCACTGCAGTGAGTCCAGAGAGTGCATTGGCACCACTTGGGATGCACTGCAGTGAGTCCAGAGAGTGCACTTGCACCACTGGGGATGCAGTGCAGTGAGTCCAGAGAGTGCACTGGCACCACTGGGGATGCAGTGCAGTGAGTCCAGAGAGTGCACTGGCACCATTGGAGATGCAGTGCAGTGAGTCCAGAAAGTGCACTGGCACCACTGGGGATGCAGTGCAGTGAGTCCAGAGAGTGCACTGGCACCACTGGGGATGCAGTGCAGTGAGTCCAGAGAGTGCACTGGCACCACTGGGGACGCACTGCAGTGAGTCCAGAGAGTTCACTGGCACCACTGGGGATGCACTTCAGTGAGTGCAGAGACTGCACTGGCACCACTGGGGATGCAGTGCAGTAAGTCCAGTGAGTGTACTGGCACCACTGGGGATGCACTGCAGTGAGTCCAGTGAGTGTACTGGCACCACTGGGGATGCACTGCAGTGAGTCCAGAGAGTGCATTGGCACCACTTGGGATGCACTGCAGTGAGTCCAGAGAGTGCACTTGCACCACTGGGGATGCAGTGCAGTGAGTCCAGAGAGTGCACTGGCACCACTGGGGATGCACTGCAGTGAGTCCAGAGAGTGCACTGGCACCACTGATGATGCAGTACAGTGAGTCCAGTGAGTGCACTGGCACCACTGGGGATGTAGTGCAGTGACTCCAGAGAGTGCACTGGCACCACTGGGGATGCAGTGCAGTGACTCCAGAGAGTGCACTGGCACCACTTGGGATGCAGTGCAGTGAGTCCAGAGAGTGCACTGGCACCACTGGGGATGCAGTGCAGTGCGTCCAGAGAGTGCACTGGCACCACTGGGGATGCAGTGCAGTGAGTCCAGAGAGTGCACTGGCACCACTTGGGATGCAGTGCAGTGAGTCCAGAGAGTGCACTGGCACCACTGGGGATGCAGTGCAGTGAGTCCAGAGAGTGCATTGGCACCACTGGGGATGCAGTGCAGTGAGTCCAGAGAGTGCACTGGCAGCACTGGGGATGCACTGCAGTGAGTCCACAGTGTGCACTGGTACCACTGGGGATGCAGTGCAGTGAGTCCAGAGAGTGCACTGTCACCACTGGGGATGCAGTGCAGTGAGTCCAGAGAGTGCACTGGCACCACTGGGGATGCAGTGCAGTGAGTCCAGAGAGTGCACTGGCACCACTGGGGATGCAGTGCAGTGAGTCCACAGAGTGCACTGGCAGCACTGGGGATGCAGTGCAGTGAGTCCAGAGAGTGCACTGGCACCACTGGGGATGCACTGCAGTGAGTCCAGAGAGCGCATTGGCACCACTGGGGATGCACTGCAGTGAGTCCACAGAGTGCACTGGCACCACTGAGAATGCACTTCAGTGAGTCCAGAGAGTGCACTGGTACCACTGGGGATGCACTGCAGTGAGTCCAGAGAGTGCACTAGCACCACTGGGGATGCAGTGCAGTGAATCCAGTGAGTGCACTGGCACCACTGGGGATGCAGTGCAGTGAGTCAAGAGAGTGCACTGGCACCACTGGGGATGCAGTACAGTGAGTCCAGAGAGTGCACTGGCACCACTGGGGATGCAGTGCAGTGAGTCCAGAGAGTGCACTGGCACCACTGGGGATGCAGTGCAGTGAGTCCAGAGAGTGCACTGGCACCACTGGGGATGCACTGCAGTGAGTCCAAAGAGTTCACTGGCACCACTGGAGATGCACTTCAGTGAGTGCAGAGACTGCACTGGCAGCACTGGGGATGCAGTGCAGTGAGTCCAGTGAGTGTACTGGCACCACTGGGGATGCACTGCAGTGAGTCCAGAGAGTGCATTGGCACCACTTGGGATGCACTGCAGTGAGTCCAGAGAGTGCACTTGCACCACTGGGGATGCAGTGCAGTGAGTCCAGAGAGTGCACTGGCACCACTGGGGATGCAGTGCAGTGAGTCCAGAGAGTGCACTGGCACCAATGGGGATGCACTTCAGTGAGTCCAGAGAGTGCACTGGCTCCACTGGGGATGCAGTGCAGTGAGTCCAGAGAGTGCACTGGCACCATTGGAGATGCAGTGCAGTGAGTCCAGAAAGTGCACTGGCACCACTGGGGATGCAGTGCAGTGAGTCCAGAGAGTGCACTGGCACCATTGGAGATGCAGTGCAGTGAGTCCAGAGAGTGCACTGGCACCACTGGGGATGCAGTGCAGTGAGTCCAGAGAGTGCACTGGCACCACTGGGGATGCACTGCAGTGAGTCCAGAGAGTTCACTGGCACCATTGGGGATGCACTTCAGTGAGTGCAGAGACTGCACTGGCACCACTGGGGATGCAGTGCAGTGAGTCCAGTGAGTGTACTGGCACCACTGGGGATGCACTGCAGTGAGTCCAGAGAGTGCATTGGCACCACTTGGGATGCACTGCAGTGAGTCCAGAGAGTGCACTTGCACCACTGGGGATGCAGTGCAGTGAGTCCAGAGAGTGCACTGGCACCACTGGGGATGCAGTGCAGTGAGTCCAGAGAGTGCACTGGCACCACTGGGGATGCACTGCAGTGAGTCCAGAGAGTGCACTGGCACCACTGATGATGCAGTACAGTGAGTCCAGTGAGTGCACTGGCACCACTGGGGATGTAGTGCAGTGACTCGAGAGAGTGCACTGGCACCACTGGGGATGCAGTGCAGTGACTCCAGAGAGTGCACTGGCACCACTTGGGATGCAGTGCAGTGAGTCCAGAGAGTGCACTGGCACCACTGGGGATGCAGTGCAGTGAGTCCAGAGAGTGCACTGGCACCACTGGGGATGCAGTGCAGTGAGTCCAGAGAGTGCACTGGCACCACTGGGGATGCACTGCAGTGAGTCCAGAGAGTGCACTGGCACCACTGATGATGCAGTACAGTGAGTCCAGTGAGTGCACTGGCACCACTGGGGATGTAGTGCAGTGACTCGAGAGAGTGCACTGGCACCACTGGGGATGCAGTGCAGTGAGTCCAGAGAGTGCACTGGCACCACTTGGGATGCAGTGCAGTGAGTCCAGAGAGTGCACTGGCACCACTGGGGATGCAGTGCAGTGAGTCCAGAGAGTGCATTGGCACCACTGGGGATGCAGTGCAGTGAGTCCAGAGAGTGCACTGGCAGCACTGGGGATGCACTGCAGTGAGTCCACAGTGTGCACTGGTACCACTGGGGATGCAGTGCAGTGAGTCCAGAGAGTGCACTGGCACCACTGGGGATGCACTGCAGTGAGTCCAGAGAGTGCACTGGCACCACTGGGGATGCAGTGCAGTGAGTCCAGAGAGTGCACTGGCACCACTGGGGATGCAGTGCAGTGAGTCCAGAGAGTGCACTGGCAGCACTGGGGATGCAGTGCAGTGAGTCCAGAGAGTGCACTGGCACCACTGGGGATGCACTGCAGTGAGTCCAGAGAGCGCATTGGCACCACTGGGGATGCACTGCAGTGAGTCCACAGAGTGCACTGGCACCACTGAGAATGCACTTCAGTGAGTCCAGAGAGTGCACTGGTACCACTGGGGATGCACTGCAGTGAGTCCAGAGAGTGCACTAGCACCACTGGGGATGCAGTGCAGTGAATCCAGTGAGTGCACTGGCACCACTGGGGATGCAGTGCAGTGAGTCAAGAGAGTGCACTGGCACCACTGGGGATGCAGTACAGTGAGTCCAGAGAGTGCACTGGCACCACTGGGGATGCAGTGCAGTGAGTCCAGAGAGTGCACTGGCACCACTGGGGATGCAGTGCAGTGAGTCCAGAGAGTGCACTGGCACCACTGGGGATGCACTGCAGTGAGTCCAGAGAGTTCACTGGCACCACTGGGGATGCACTTCAGTGAGTGCAGAGACTGCACTGGCAGCACTGGGGATGCAGTGCAGTGAGTCCAGTGAGTGTACTGGCACCACTGGGGATGCACTGCAGTGAGTCCAGAGAGTGCATTGGCACCACTTGGGATGCACTGCAGTGAGTCCAGAGAGTGCACTTGCACCACTGGGGATGCAGTGCAGTGAGTCCAGAGAGTGCACTGGCACCACTGGGGATGCAGTGCAGTGAGTCCAGAGAGTGCACTGGCACCATTGGAGATGCAGTGCAGTGAGTCCAGAAAGTGCACTGGCACCACTGGGGATGCAGTGCAGTGAGTCCAGAGAGTGCACTGGCACCACTGGGGATGCAGTGCAGTGAGTCCAGAGAGTGCACTGGCACCACTGGGGACGCACTGCAGTGAGTCCAGAGAGTTCACTGGCACCACTGGGGATGCACTTCAGTGAGTGCAGAGACTGCACTGGCACCACTGGGGATGCAGTGCAGTAAGTCCAGTGAGTGTACTGGCACCACTGGGGATGCACTGCAGTGAGTCCAGTGAGTGTACTGGCACCACTGGGGATGCACTGCAGTGAGTCCAGAGAGTGCATTGGCACCACTTGGGATGCACTGCAGTGAGTCCAGAGAGTGCACTTGCACCACTGGGGATGCAGTGCAGTGAGTCCAGAGAGTGCACTGGCACCACTGGGGATGCAGTGCAGTGAGTCCAGAGAGTGCACTGGCACCACTGGGGATGCACTGCAGTGAGTCCAGAGAGTGCACTGGCACCACTGATGATGCAGTACAGTGAGTCCAGTGAGTGCACTGGCACCACTGGGGATGTAGTGCAGTGACTCCAGAGAGTGCACTGGCACCACTGGGGATGCAGTGCAGTGACTCCAGAGAGTGCACTGGCACCACTTGGGATGCAGTGCAGTGAGTCCAGAGAGTGCACTGGCACCACTGGGGATGCAGTGCAGTGCGTCCAGAGAGTGCACTGGCACCACTTGGGATGCAGTGCAGTGAGTCCAGAGAGTGCACTGGCACCACTGGGGATGCAGTGCAGTGAGTCCAGAGAGTGCATTGGCACCACTGGGGATGCAGTGCAGTGAGTCCAGAGAGTGCACTGGCAGCACTGGGGATGCACTGCAGTGAGTCCACAGTGTGCACTGGTACCACTGGGGATGCAGTGCAGTGAGTCCAGAGAGTGCACTGTCACCACTGGGGATGCAGTGCAGTGAGTCCAGAGAGTGCACTGGCACCACTGGGGATGCAGTGCAGTGAGTCCAGAGAGTGCACTGGCACCACTGGGGATGCAGTGCAGTGAGTCCACAGAGTGCACTGGCAGCACTGGGGATGCAGTGCAGTGAGTCCAGAGAGTGCACTGGCACCACTGGGGATGCACTGCAGTGAGTCCAGAGAGCGCATTGGCACCACTGGGGATGCACTGCAGTGAGTCCACAGAGTGCACTGGCACCACTGAGAATGCACTTCAGTGAGTCCAGAGAGTGCACTGGTACCACTGGGGATGCACTGCAGTGAGTCCAGAGAGTGCACTAGCACCACTGGGGATGCAGTGCAGTGAATCCAGTGAGTGCACTGGCACCACTGGGGATGCAGTGCAGTGAGTCAAGAGAGTGCACTGGCACCACTGGGGATGCAGTACAGTGAGTCCAGAGAGTGCACTGGCACCACTGGGGATGCAGTGCAGTGAGTCCAGAGAGTGCACTGGCACCACTGGGGATGCAGTGCAGTGAGTCCAGAGAGTGCACTGGCACCACTGGGGATGCACTGCAGTGAGTCCAAAGAGTTCACTGGCACCACTGGAGATGGACTTCAGTGAGTGCAGAGACTGCACTGGCAGCACTGGGGATGCAGTGCAGTGAGTCCAGTGAGTGTACTGGCACCACTGAGAATGCACTGCAGTGAGTCCAGAGAGTGCATTGGCACCACTTGGGATGCACTGCAGTGAGTCCAGAGAGTGCACTTGCACCACTGGGGATGCAGTGCAGTGAGTCCAGAGAGTGCACTGGCACCACTGGGGATGCAGTGCAGTGAGTCCAGAGAGTGCACTGGCACCAATGGGGATGCACTTCAGTGAGTCCAGAGAGTGCACTGGCTCCACTGGGGATGCAGTGCAGTGAGTCCAGAGAGTGCACTGGCACCATTGGAGATGCAGTGCAGTGAGTCCAGAAAGTGCACTGGCACCACTGGGGATGCAGTGCAGTGAGTCCAGAGAGTGCACTGGCACCACTGGGGATGCAGTGCAGTGAGTCCAGAGAGTGCACTGGCACCACTGGGGACGCACTGCAGTGAGTCCAGAGAGTTCACTGGCACCACTGGGGATGCACTTCAGTGAGTGCAGAGACTGCACTGGCACCACTGGGGATGCAGTGCAGTAAGTCCAGTGAGTGTACTGGCACCACTGGGGATGCACTGCAGTGAGTCCAGAGAGTGCATTGGCACCACTTGGGATGCACTGCAGTGAGTCCAGAGAGTGCACTTGCACCACTGGGGATGCAGTGCAGTGAGTCCAGAGAGTGCACTGGCACCACTGGGGATGCAGTGCAGTGAGTCCAGAGAGTGCACTGGCACCAATGGGGATGCACAGCAGTGAGTCCACAGAGTGCACTGGCACCACTGGGGATGCAGTACAGTGAGTCCAGAGAGTGCACTGGCACCACTGGGGATGCAGTGCAGTGAGTCCAGAGAGTGCACTGGCACCACTGGGGATGCACTGCAGTGAGTCCAGAGAGTGCACTGGCACCACTGATGATGCAGTACAGTGAGTCCAGTGAGTGCACTGGCACCACTG